>NC_133770.1:302478635-302481540 GCF_003597395.2 Chelonoidis abingdonii | reverse complement strand
GGGCGCCGGGGGGCCCCCCCCCGGGGGGGGGGGGGGGGGGGGGGGGGCCCGGGGGGGGGGGGGGGGGGGGACGGGACGGGAATAGGGATTGACTCTCGTGAGGGCACCCAGCAGCCGGGGAGGGCGTCACTTACAAGGGCGTCTTGTAGCAGGTCCTCGAGGCGTGTCACGGTGATGGTGCGGTCGCACGAGTATTTCTTCTTCATGCTCTCCTGAGTCTTTCTCAGGAACTCCTCTGCCTCCTTCACGTCTGAGAAGAACTGCGGGGTGGGAGGGGTCAGCACCTGCCAGCCCCATGCGGAGGCCCAGGCCAGCCGCCAGGGAGGGCTCCTCAGCACCAGGCCGTGCCCCCCGTGGGCACAGAAAGCTGCAGCAATTTACTGATCCACGCTGGACCCCACCCACGCCTGCCTGGGGAGGGGAGCAGGGACAGACGCCCAGGACAGATGCTGCTCAATGAGTGAGCCCTGCCAGCCGGTGGGGGCACCTCACTTCCCTGCCAGGTGTTCCACTCGCTGGCAGGTGCCCACCTCCCCCCCGGCACCCCGCCAGGCACCTCACCTCCCTGGCCCCCTGGCTCCCCCCCGCCAGGTACCTTGCCTTCCTGGCCGCCTGGCCCCCCAGCACCATGCCCCCCCACCAGGCACCTTGTCTCCCTGGCCCCCCCGCCCGGCACCTCACCTCCCTGGCCCCTAGGCACCCCCGCCAGGGACCTCGCCTCCCTGGCCCCCCAACCCCCACCAGGTCATAGAATCTCAGGGTTGGAAGGGACCTCAGGAGGTATCTAGTCCCACCCCCTGCTCAAAGCAGGACCAATCCCCAGACAGATTTTTGCCCCAAATCCCTAAGTGGCCCCCTCAAGGATTGAACTCACCTGGCAAGTGCCCATATCCCCCCGGCAGTCCCCCCTGCTCCCTGGCACCCCCCTCCCCGCCAGGCCAGGCCCTACCTGGAAGTAGGCCGTGTTCTCCTTCAGATGGGCCTCGATGCAGCAGCACAACTGGAGCATCCAGCTCCACTGGGTCTGCAGAGCCGCCTGGAAGGCCTGGAACAGAATCAGCGTCACTCTGAGCTGAGCCCCACGGCCGCCCACAGGCACCCGGAGCCCTGGGCAGGGAGACGTAGCCGGCACGAGGCCCCATACTAGGATAGGAGCCAGCCAGAGCCCCAGACACCCACCCCCCTGGGCCCTCCACTGGGATCGTTGAGCTCTCGGGGCAGGGGCAGTTCACGGCCACACAGTCTCTCAGCACGGGAGAAGGGCAGGTCTTCACCGCCCGCCTGGTGCCCAGCAAGAACGGGCCCTGCCCCCGGCCTTACCTCCATCGCCCACCCAGCGCCCACCCGCACCCCTGGGCCCTCCACTGGGATCGTCGGGCTCTCGGACCAGGGGCAGTTCACGGCCACCCAGCCTCTCAGCATGGGAGAAAGGCAGGTCTTCACCGCCTGCCCAGAGCCCAGTGAGAATGGGTCCTGCCTCCGGCCTCACTCGGTGCCCAGCAAGAAGGGGCCCTGCCCCCGGCCTCACCTCCATTGCCCACCCGGCGCCCAGCAAGAAGGGGCCCTGCTCCCGGCCTCACTCGGTGCCCAGCGAGAACGGCCCTGCCCCCGGCCTCACCTCCATTGCCCACCCGGTGCCTAGCGAGAATGGGCCCTGCCCCCGGCGTCACCCGGTGCCCAGTGAGAATGGGCCCTGAGCCCGGCCTCACCTCCACGGTCTGCCTGCCCGGGTGCTCCTCGTGCAGCAGCCTGTCCCCTGTGGTCTGGATCTCCTTTATCTTGCGCTCCCGCAGCTCCAGCTCCCGCATCAGCCCCTGGTGTGCAGCGGAGACAGGGAGCAGCGGGTGAGCGCGCCTCGGGCTGGTGCGGCCCTTGGCAGAGTGGCTGGAGCTGCGGCTGCATGCACAGGCCTGAGCTGTGTCCGGGGTCCCCCCGGGGGCAGACCCCTCCCCAGGGACATGGGGCACCCATGCAGAGCGCTCAGGGCACAGCAGCAGCCCTGCAGTCAGAGCTGGGCCTGTCTGTCTCGGGGGTCAGGAAAAGGGGCTGCAGGCGTCGGAGGAGGGATGGGGCCTTGCTCCCTGGCAGGGCAGGAGATCCCGTTGGGGTCCTGCCTGCCCCAGAGGGCAGCAGCCGTGTCACTGGGACGCTCACAGTGAGCCCGGGCAGAGCCACAGACAACATCTGCAGGCCACAGCCCCCTGGACAGGAGTGTGGGTCCCTGCTTCCCCACGGCACTGAGCACCCCCTCCCCCTCCCCAGCCAGCCCTGCCCACAGCCTCCAGTGCCCAGCTGCCCCTTCCTCTGGGAATGCCAACCAGGCCAGGCAAGTCTCTGCCAGCAGCAGGGAGCCTGCACCCGTGCAGGACACACGCAGGCCTGGGACGCAGACTGCACCGGGCGGGGGGGAGGGGGCAGGAGTAAGTCCTGGGGGGCAGCCCCGGGGCAGTACCGAGTAGTTCTCCTTCTTGGCCGTCATGTTGGGGTTTCGATCGCTCCAGTCATAGTTCACCTCCTCCTCTTCCTTCTCGTTCAGCCACATCAGCTCCCGGGTGGCGGCGCTCACGAAGGCCTGCAGGCTCTCCAGGTGCCGCAGCCGTGCCTTGGAGGCGTTCTGGGGGCATACATGGGCGTGGGGCGGGGGCGCGGGATAGCACCCTTCCCCACACACACCTTGCTGCTCCCCGCAGGCCCCCCTCCCCCCTTCATCAACACAGCCCCCCTCACACAACCTCCCTGCCTTGCTGCTCCCCGCAGGCTCCCTTCACACAGCCCCCCACCTCCCTCCACAGGCCCCTCTCCCCCCTACAGCCCGCCGCCTCGCTTCACACAACCTCCCTGCCTTGCTGCTCCCCGCAGGCTCCCTTCACACAGCCCCCCACCTCCCTCCACAGGCCCCTCTCCC
>NC_133770.1:302462493-302477367 GCF_003597395.2 Chelonoidis abingdonii | reverse complement strand
AGTTATAATTGAACCTGGGTATGTGGCTGATCCTTTGGGATTGGAAGAACCTTTTCTTTTATATGATGAAGTAAGATTTTCAGGAATCATCATCATATCTGACAGGTGTGTCTGGATGGAGGCCTGAGGCTGGGCACTTTAAGGGAACTGCGTTGTTTGAACTTCGGAATAACCTGTATGGTAATATAGAAGCTGTTCCGTGCTGGTTGGTAAATCTAAGTATTGGAATATCCACCAGTGTTTGGGGTTTGTCTGCCCCGTTTTGTTTGCAATTCACTCTGATTGAGTGACCTCAGCTGGCTCCCACAGGCAGCACCATCACACCAGCCCTGCGCAGCAGGGGGCGCTCTGCAGACCCAGGACAGCGCTGTGGGGAGGGGGCTCTCCCCAGCAGGCACTGCAGAGCCCCAGGACAGCGCTGTGGGGTGGAGGTCTCCCCAGTGGGCACTGCAGCCCCCAGGCAGCGCTGTGGGGAGGGGCTCTCCCCAGGGGGCAGGTTAGCCCCAGGACAGCGCTGTGGGGAGAGGGCTCTCCCTACCGGGCACGTTAGCCCCAGGACAGCGCTGTGGGGAGAGGGCTCTCCCCACTGGGCAGGTTAGCCCCAGGACAGCGCTGTGGGGAGGGGCTCTCCCCAGGGGGCAGGTTAGCCCCAGGACAGCGCTGTGGGGAGAGGGCTCTCCCCACCGGGCACGTTAGCCCCAGGACAGCGCTGTGGGGAGAGGGCTCTCCCCAGTGGGCAGGTTGGCCCCAAGACAGCACTATGGGGAGGGGACTCTCTCCAGCAGGCAGGCTGGCCCCAGGACAGCGCTATGGGGAGGGGGCTCTCCCCAGTGGGCAGGTTGGCCCCAAGACAGCACTATGGGGCGGGGACTCTCTCCAGCAGGCAGCCTGGCCCCAGGACAGCGCTATGGGGAGGGGGCTCTCCCCAGCAGGCACGGCAGGCCCCAGGCAGCGCTGTGGGGAGGGGGCTCTCCCCAGCGGGCAGGTTGGCCCCAGGACAGCGGTATGGGGAGGGGGCTCTCCCCAGCGGACAGGCTGGCCCCAGGACAGCGCTGTGGAGAGGGAGCTCAGCAGGGGTCTCTGCAGGCCCCAGGCAGCGCTGTGGGCTGGGGGCTCAGCAGGGGTGCTCTCTTTTGGACGAGTCTGTCATACTGGTCTCTGCAAAGAGCGCCGTGCACTCCAGGGCACCGTGCTGGTGTCATTCACTCACTCCGGATGAGATGGGTAAGTTCCCCCCAGCTTGGACTCCCTGATCCTGGCCTGCCCAGCCCACCCCAAGGTGCTGCCCCCAGTGCCTACTGGCCTTTCCGTTCGCTCAGGAAGAAAAAGCCTCCCGTATTTGTGTCCACGTGGCAGCCCCAGGTCTCGCCTGCCCTGTGCCCCTGCAGGGGGCTGCAGCTGGCTGGGGGGCATGAGCAGCTGCCGGCACCATGGTGGCTCACCCGCTGGGCATTAGCCCTTGTCAGATGGGCTAGCACAGCGGGGGCACGCCAGGCACTGTCCCTGCCAGGCACCCTGAGTTCCCGTGACTGGGGCAGACAGCAGGAGAGGCGGGTGCTCTCTGACTCCCTGGGGTGGGGTTGCTTTCAGGACTGTGTGTTAAGTCCACCGGCTGTCCCGCTCTGCTGTAAACAGCATGAGACTTGATAGGCTTGAGGGGCGATCAAAACCTCTCTGGGGCAAGAGGGGCCCTGGGCTGCAGCAGGATGTCTCCCCCTCTGCAGGTGGCTGGGAACCCCGGTGTCCTGGGGACACGGCCGCTCAGGGGGCCATGCTGTGCCCTGGGCACCAAGCTGTGGACAGTTCCTGCATCTCCCCAAAAGGGGGCTGCACTGCCTTGGCGGGCGCGGGACCCCAGGAACACAGCCCATGGCAGGGCTCGTGGGTGGGGGGCGACCCCAGCATGCAGAGGGCAGTGTCTGAAAAGCCACGTTCCACGCCCCCCGGGGCTCAGGCCAGGCTGCCTGTCCTGCCTAGCGCCTCCTCCCGCCTCACCTCGTCAGCCCGCGCCCGCTCGATCTTGGCCCGGAACTCGTCGATGGACTGGTGCAGGCCCCGGTGGCTGCCCAGCTGCGACTCCACTGTGGGCAGGTCCACGCCCCACTCGGCACTGTTGAGCCGCCTCTGGTTCTCCTCCACCCAGGCCAGCAGGTCCTGCAGGTAGCGCAGTGTGACGTCATCCAGCTCCTGCCGGGGCCGCTGGCCAAGGGGCAGGGCCACCTGGGTAGGCTGCAGGGAGCCCGACTTCAAGCGCAGGTTGTACTCGGTGCGGATGGCGACCAGGCGTTCGTGCAGGCGGTACACCCTGCGGGCAGAGAGGAGGGGGGCACAAGCTGGGGCACAGATGCTGCCAAACCAGAGGGAGATGGGGGGCCAGTACAGAGCAACATGGGCAGCTGAGGTGGTAGCAGCCCTGGGAGGGGCAGGTTCTGGGTGGCCTGTGACTAAGTGGGAATTATGCATAATATTGTGTGTGAATGGTGTGTGTGCCTCAGTTTCCCCTATGAGGGCAGGGTTAACTGGGAAGGGGGGGAAGCTGTTTACTCTGCAGAGAGACAGGTGTGTCTGATGCCGGGCTGTCTGGGGCCAGGACCCATGGTGAGCCCGGCAGAGACAACAGCCACGCCAATTACCCAGACATTTGGTACCTAGTAACTAAGGCTTTGTCTACACTGGCAAGTTTTGTCACCAAAAACTGCCTTTTGGCGACAAAGCAGCAAGAACGGCCACCCTACAGGGGGACGTTTATCGCGAAAAATGCCCAGTTCTGGCGACAAAAAACTTCCACCCCAAGAGAGGCACTTGTCTTTTCCCCTCCCTTTATTGTTGACAAAGCCCGTGTAGACGCTGTCCATTGTTTCATTGACAGAACTGGCTTCCGCCCATAGCTCACAACGCGGCCCTCATCGCTCTGCCCAGTGTTTTGTTCTCTGCTGCCCTGCAGGCAGGCGCCCTCCCCTGTCAAAGCTCTGGGAAGCACCTGTGTGCTGCTCCCTTTGGGAACAGACAAATAGCAAATCACGAGCCTGCTCCTGTCCTGCCCGGCACTAGGAACACAGCGGCTGGCAGACTGCGGTGCTGCTTTGCCACCCCTCCGCACGGCCAGCTCACAGACCTGCTCAGAACGCTGCTCCCGGCAGCAGTGGGAGAACTCAGAGAGAATCCCAAATGGGCAGCGATCAGCTCTCCCTTCCCACAACACTGCCCTGTGGGATACCCCACCCCATGTGATGGAGTAGGGGCTCTGTGTGTGGGGAACGGGAAGAAGTAGGGACTGTCGGTGTGGGGAACGGGAAAGCAGGGGATGTCTGTAGGTGGCGGACAGGTAGTCAGGGTGTATTCCGAACCCGGCAGGGGGGAGGGGGGAGGACCTGGTCGGAGGAGAGGGGAACAAAGGTTTTTTCGGCCGGAGGAGGAAAGGCGGGACAGTTTGGGTTTGGGCCGGGGGGGGGGAATTCAGGGTATCCTAGCTGGGATCCAAGCACCCTGAACCCCCAGAAGGACTCAGTGGAGGGGTCCTGACTGTGCCTGCCAGCTCTGCTGTAACCTGTGTTCCTGTTGTCCAATAAACCTTCTGTTTTACTGGCTGGATAAAAGTCACTGTGGGTCCCAGGAAGAGGGGTGCAGGGCCGGACTCCGTGACACCCCAGTGCACTATGTCCCTCAGGCAGGGGCGGGGCTGCGGCTGGGCCCCTCCTCCAAGGCAGGGGCAGGGCTGCAGCTGGGCCCCGCCCCTCAGGCAGGGCCCCTCCCCCAAGGCAGGGGCGGAGCTGCAGCTGGGCCCCGCCCCTCAGGCAGGGCCCCTCCCCCAAGGCAGGGGCCGGGCTGCAGCTGGGCCCCACCCTTCAGGCAGGGGCAGGGTTCTGGCAGGGCCCCTCCCCTCAGGCAGGGGCCAGGTTCTGGCAGGTCCCCTCCCCCAAGACAGGGGCGGGGCTGTGGCTGGGCCCCACCTCTCAAGGAGGGCGGGGCTCTGGCTGGGCCCCTCCCCCAAGGCAGGGGTGGGGCTGCGGCTGGGCCTGTTACCTGCGGTACATCTGCTCGCCCTGCGGGTGGCGCCCGTCCTTCAGGGCCTGCACATCATTGAAGAGCAGGCGGATCATGGCATCCGCCTTGTCCAGGTCCCGCTCGATCTCGGCCGCCTTCTGCGGCTGCTTCCCAGCATTCAGCAGCCGGACGTCCTGCAGGAGGGAGAAGTGTTAAACGGGGGGCGGCTGAGACACCCCCCATTGCATGCACTGCCCTCCCCTTGCCCGCACGCTCTATGTGCTGCCCTCCCGAGAGTACCTAGGGGCTGCCCCATGCCTCAGGCATTGGCCAGACAGCGGCAGGCCTGTCCCGGGCGCCCCCCCACCCCCGGGCTTTGCTCTCACCGACTGCAGCAGGGTGTCGGCCTGGTTCAGCTGCTCCTCGCACACCCCCGACTCCATCTGCAGCTTGCTGACGATGCGCTGCAGCTGCTCCAGCCTGTGCGGGGTGGGGTGGGGTGGGGTACGGAGGGGAGCACGGTGAGCAACTGCGCCATGCCCCCCCTCCCCCCACACCCCAGCTCCTGCCCCCAGCCCCCCACCCTGCTCCTGCCACCCTGTGTGCACCCCAGTCCAGTCCCACTTGTACGCAACCCAGTCCTGGTGGCCAGGGCAACCACAGCCCCCTGGGACGCCACCCCTGCTCTGCCACGTGCCTGTGGGAAAGGCACAGCCCCCCCTTTCGTCCCTGCTGGAGCCTGCGAGCTCTGGGCGAGCCGGGAGCCCAGCGGCACTGCCAGTGGCCAGCCTGCACTCAGCTCTGTTTGCTCGGCGGGCAGGCGGGGCGGGGCTGGGCTTCCTGAGGGGAGGCACCCGGCAGGTGGTGACTCACCAGCCGTATGGTTCCCATTAAGGGCTGCGAGGCCAGGGCGGGAACACCCTGGCCCTGAGTGTCCGCCAGCAGGAGCCTGGCCTGGCTCGCCCAGGAGAGGAGAGCGCCAGCCCCAGGGGTGTCCTGAGCCGGCCTGCCCCCCAACAACCCCCTCCCCACCTCAGCCTCCCCAACCCCTCTCAGCCAGCCCTTCTCCCCTGTCCCCAGGCCCCTCTACTGTCCATGCCGGCTCCTTCCCACCCTCAGCCCCTTCCCGCCCCCCTTAGATCCAGCTCTTCCCCACCCCTCGGCTCCTGCCCCCCAGATCTCCTCCCAGCCCAGCCCCATGTTCCCTCTCAGCTCCCCCTCAGCCAGCCCTTAGCCACCTGCTCCCCTCCCCATCCCAGCCCTTTCCCACCCCACCAGCTCCCTCCCCCCACTCCCAGCCACATTTTCCCTCCCAGACCCCTCGGCTCCCCCCAGCCCAGCCCTTCCGCATCCCACGTTCCCAGCTCAGCTCCTACGGTCGCTCTCAGTCAGCCCTTCCCCCTGTCCCAGCCCAGCCCTTCCGCATCCCACGTTCCCTGGGTCCCTCTCAGTCAGCCCTTCCCCACCCCACGTTCCCTCCCTGCCCCCGAGCACTGACCTCTCAAACTCAGCACGAAGCAGCTTCTCGCGCTCCAGAATGGCGACGTGCAGCTTGCCCCACTCCTTCTCCACGTCCAGGGGGTGGTAGCCGGGGGACACTTGCAGCTGCCCGGCCTGCACCGTGCCCTGCGCCGGCAAGAGGGGGTGTTACGTGGACCAGGAGAGCCTCACAGAGGCAGGTCAGGGGCCAGCCCCCAATCCACACACGGGGCCATGGAATGGGGGGACATGTGAGGACCAGCCCGCACCTGGCCCTGAGGAGTCTATGGGGCAGCACAGGAGTGAAGGGCACAAGCAGTGGTTGGCCCTGCTCGGGAGGACTTTGCTCTGGGCACCCCGAGGGTCAGCAAGGTCTGAGGCCGGGCCCGGTGGGGAGCTGGGGATGCAGAGCTGAAGGCCCCTGCCATGCACCCTGCTGGGCCTCACACAGCGTGACGGAGTCACAGGACAGCTCCCCCGGTCACATGTCCGCTTACAGCCGGGCGCAGCCCCTCGTGCTCAGGGACGAAGGGCTCGGCACAGCCCCTGGGGGGAAGGGGAGGAGCGTAGCCCTGGCAGCTGTACGTAGCGGGGGGCTCTCGGCCAGGGGGTCCCAGGGGCTCACCTCCAGCGACTGGTAAATGACCTTGGAGCGGTTCTTGTCGGCCTCCTTGGCTGGGAGCTCGGTTTCCTTGAACTTCAGGAACTGGCGCCACAGGAGCTGGGGAGAGGCTGGGGTTAGGGCAAAGGGGGGGCAGGGCAGGCCCTGGGGGCAGGAGAGGGGCCCCTTGTGGCTGTGGCATCAGGACCCACCTGTGACCAGCTGCCCAGGGCTCTGTGCCAGGCGCACGGTCACCACCAGTAGGCCCCATGCCTGGCCAGCCTCTCCCTAGCCCACCACGCAAGGCGTATCCTCACTAGCCCCCACCCCCACCCCGAGGAGACTGCATCCCCCCAGCCAGGGGTTGGGACCTGGAGCTGAGCCAGGCCTGGGGAGCTGGCCTCACACACGGCCACACCCCAGAGCGGCCGGAGCCCACAGGATGGAAGTGGGCCGGGCGGGCGGGTTCTTCTTCACCGCTGTTGACTCACGAGGGGCTGGCATGGAAGGAATGAGTCACACACCCTCCCCCTGCCTGGGGAACCCCATGGTCCCCCTCAGTGTGCTGCTCACTCCCCCGGCTCGCCTGCCTTCTCCCTCACACCCTGGGGCGGGAGCTGGGTGGGCTCTGCCAGGTCTCTCCAATGCAGCGTGACCCTCATGGGGCCGGCTGCCCCCTATGCTGGGCTCAGACCCCCAGCTCCTCAGGGAACAGCTGCCAGCGCAGAGACAGACTGGGTATCCCAAGAGCCAGATGCCAGGTCCCCTACGGCCCCAGGGAACCACAGACCCTGCCTCCCCCTCGCTGCCAGCGGAAACCACCCACTCCCCAGGGAGCTCTGTGGGCCCTTCCTTCTGGGGGCTTCCAGGCAGCTCCTGGGTGGGGGTGGGGCCTGGGCACCCTGCCCAGCCAGATCCCTCCTGGGAGGCACCTGCAGAGCTCCCCACTCATCACTGGGCCCTTTCATCCCCTGCCAGCAGCAGCTGCATCAGGACATGATGAGACGGGACCATGATACAGAACACGTGGCTTGGAGACCATGGCCCTCCCACCAACTCAGGCTCTGAATGCCCTACCACCCCCCAGCCCACCCCAGGAGCCCGCTCAGTGCGCAGCCCCCCCGGATAGCATGCCCCCGGCACCAGGATGGGCACTCCAGCATGGCCGAGTACTGCCTGGGCGGCTCCCTCTCCATGCCCAGGCCTGGGAGACAGGCAGCAGCTGAGGCGGCCATGTGAGCTGCTCCTGCCCCACCGGGAAGCAGGGGGCCCCCCAAGGGCATCTGTAGCGATGGAGCTTGGACGGTTCAGGGGCTGTGCAGCCCGGGGACCTGAGGGATGATGAGAGGTCCCCAGAGCCCCGACCTAAGAATCACCTCTGCCTGGCTGGGCCCCTTACCTCAATCTCCTCGTAGCTGGCCGGCACCTTGCGCTCCTCGAAGATGACAGTGTGACTGCGAATCCACTGTAGCAGCGCCGTCACCACCTCACGGTACTCCTGCCACCGCAGCTGCAGCTCCTAGGGGACAGGCGAGAGCATGGCCCGGGGTCCCCATGGCCTCCCCTCCCCACCCTGGCCGTTCACAGAGACAGCACAGAAATGGATGGGTGGGATTCGGTGGCAGGCAGGAACCGCTGCTCTCCCTGGGACCACTTCAGCTGGAATCACCCCTGGATGGGAACTTCAGTGACTGGCCCATCACCCCCACCCCAGAATTTTCAGTACTGTTTTTATGACCCTGTGTGTGCCTCAGTTTCCCCTATATTTCACAGGTTACTCTGTGGGGAAGGGGGAAGGACTGTTTGCTCTCAGGGCAGGCTAAGAGACCTGGCTATGAATGTCGCCCGGTTATCTGAGCCGTGATGGGTCACCGGAAAGGACTGGCCCAGCTGACCCCATATCAATGGAGAAGCCAAGAAGACAATGGCAAAGCCAGTCACCGGGACACTGACACCTGGCACCCAAGGCGGGAGAGGGCGGGCAAGGGTTTCCCCACCTCTGCAGAGAGGCTGAGCAAGGACCCCCCAGCTCGAGAACAAAGGACTGAGGAGTGAGGTGGGGGGTCGGTGCTGGCTGCTGGAAGGAGCCTGGCCTCTCACCTGGGAACTGCCCAAGGAGGTCAGAGACGGATAGACAGAGCTGGACCAATGGGGCTCTGGGCTGACCCCACCGGTCTGGGCTTTAACCCACATTCCCCTGCTGCGTGGCCGGGTCTCCCCCGAGGTCTGGCTCAGATGGACTCGCTGGGCAGAGCTGGGGGGGGGGGGGCAGGAGGGCTGGAGCCCCCGGGGTTCAGGCTGAGGAGGGCGAGAGGCCACCAGGGGTCTGGCCCACTGAAGGGCTCCTCCCAGACCGCTCTCAAGCTGGGGCCAGGCACTGATTCGTGACACAGGGGACCCCCCCCACCCCCTTCTGCAGAGGAGAGCAGCTGAGCTGGAGACCAAAGGCATCGACCTCAGGGGCTGGGCAAGGGAATGGGGCGGAGCTCTCTGCTTAGCCTGCCTCCCTGGAGTCTCTGCATATGGCCCCAGCTTCCCCGGCCTGTGGTGCACCGGGCCCCGCTGCAGAGAGCGTGGAGAGCGGGATTGCCGGCGTCTCACGGCCTGTCCCTGTGCACAGCAGAGCTCCTGGGCCCCGACAGGCTGGGCACAGGCCAGGCCCAGAGAAGCCGCAGCCCCCAAGCCCCTTGGCTTCCACAGCCCCATACTCACATTGGCCTTGAGGCCGACCGACACGTCGGGCACGCGGGGCATAACGTCGTACAGCGATGAGACATAGGTGATGATGGACTTCTCGTCCGGCTGGGGCACGTCCACATCTGTGGGAAGGGGCAGAGCGTGAGCAGCTGCGGGGGGAGCCCCAGCCCAGGGGTCTCCACCTGCAGGGGGCTGCCCCCCGTGCTCATGGGATACACCCCCAGGCCGAGGGGCTGCTGCACCCAAGGGTTCCCTGCAGGAAGCAGAGCCATCGGGTGGCTGCCCCACGCCAGGGAAGGGCTGTGTGTGTGGCACCTCGTACCTTCAGGGTCCAGCAGGCGCGTCACCCCCAAGTCCCGCTCGGCCACGGTGAAGGCCTGGTCCAGGTTCTCCAGGTTGGTCTGGCGATACACCTTGTTCATGTCGATGAGCATGGGCCTGCGTCCGAGACGGAGCGGGTGAGAGGCCAGGGGCTGGGCATCCCCAGAGTTGCAAACCCCATGCCCAGCTTGGAGCCTGCTCTAGGGCTCCACTGAAAGAGCGTGGCCCCACCCCTACCCCCCCATGCCATGCCAGGACTACGGCAACTGGGAAGCCTGAGGGCACCGTCTGGTGGGGCGAACTGCGGGCTGGGCCAGGTCTGTGCCCACAGAGAGCGCATCGCCAGCGTCCTCCACTGCAGGGGTGGGTAAGCCGCGGCACTTAACCCTTGCACTGCCGAGGGAAACACGAGACACTGACTCACACCTTGTGCTGGGCTGGCAGCCCCTGATCCTCCCCCCCGCAGCCCCGCAGGGTGTCGGCTGTGGGGCCAGGAGAGCTCCAACCAGCCCCCGCGGCTCAGCACAGCAGCTCCCCCTAGTCCCAATGCTCCGGGGCAGAGTGTGCTGCCCCTCTCCCCACCTGGCAGTCAGGCTGGCTCCTGCCAGCTCCAAGCAAGCCTGGCCCAGGTGGGGACACCTCAGTACGACAGCTGTGCCCACCGAGCCCCTCACAGCAAGGGGGCAGCTTCCCTGGCTCGGACGCATGGCAGTCTGCCAAGCCCCACGCCCCATCAGGAGACACAGCCCGGCAGGGAGCGGGAGCCAGGTAACGCCGCCCCAAGTCGGCAGATCTGCTCCAGCTCTGCGGATCCAACTACCCCCGCCCCACCGCTGTTGCGCCAGACGGCCTGGGGGCCACCAAGGTTCTGTAAACGTGGGGACTTCAACTGAATTATGCACCCTGGGGGGGTGAGCTGAAGCAGAACAAGCTTTGCCCGTCCCCCCACCAGATCAGCTGCAGCCCCCCAACCAGTGCAGCCTGGCTCCCCTAGCACCCCCCACTGCACCCCATCTTCGCAGCAGCGATGCCCCGGCTGGTGCGATGCCTACACTTCCTGGAGGCGCAGGGTGGAGTGGAGGGAGTACAGCGAGCTGCTGACGTTGGGGGTCTCCAGCGCAGCGGGGTCGGCGATCTCCTCACACAGCATCACCACCTGCTCCTCTGCCCCCACCCGGGACCCCGCTGAGCCGCCCAGCCCACGGCGCTGCAGCTTCTTCTTTGCCCGCTGCCGCGAGCTCCTCTCCATGCTGGGGCCCGAGCCTTCCTCTGCTTGCTGCGCTGGGAGCCGGGACCCGCTGGCTGATCCGCCCGCCCTAGCGTTGTGGAGCCGGGACCCACTGGCTGATCCGCCTGCCCTGGTGCTGGGGAGCCAGGACCCACTGGCTGATCCACCTGCCCTGGCACTGCGCTGGGAGCCGGGACCCACTGGCTGATCCACCCGCTCTGGCACTGCGCTGCTGGAGAGCCGCCCTCTCCCCGCAGAGTGGAGGCTGTGCTGTGCTGTGCTGTCAGCCCCGCGTTCTCCTCCTGCCTCTCCCGGGGCGGGGCAGTTCCTGCACATACTTGTTACACTTACAGAGGAAAGCGGGAGCTGACGTAGGCTCCAGCAGGCCCCCCGCCCCGCCTTGGCTCTCAGCCTGGTGCCCCGCAGACCCCCAGCCGAGGGCAGCCCGCGTGCTGGGGATGGGCAGCGCCAGGCAGGCGACGCATACGAGAGTTAGAGGGGGTCTCAGTGACACTGGCACAAGCTGATGGGCTGGAACTCGTCTGGGCACTTTGCATTTAACGCAGTCCCCAAGCGCCAGGCCCGGGTGGGGGGGCTCCACCAAGCCAACCGCCGCTTCTCCAAGGGCAGGCAAGAGAGATGGGCCCAATCCTGCTGAGACGGGCCCGATGTGATCTGCCTGCATGCGCTGCCCCCACTCTGCTTGGAGAGCCCCCCTCCTGGACCTGCCCAGCCCACTGCTCACGGCACTGCTCTGGGACCCCCCATGCAGACTGCAAGGCTGCTCGGGGACCCTGGCAGCAGCTGCGGCGTATCCACTGGGGTTGCTCACCTGGGGAGCCCAGGTGGCTAGGAGAAGTGCTAGCTGGGGGGGGCTGCGCTGGCCCCCAGTAGTGTGGGAAGAGAAAATAGTTCCTGGCTCCGGGGCTAGTGCAGGGCGCAGCCCGGCTCCACCCCTCTGAACTATCCAGCTCACTGTCCTGACACGCTCCTGCAGAACTCGCTGCCTGGGGCGGCAGGTGCCTGCCAGAGCTGAGCAGGGGCATGGCAGGGCACCCTCGTCACCCTGTCGCGCAGAGCCTCTGCCAGCATGGAGGCAGCCCCAGCCAAGCGGAGGTTGGGCCCAGATCATACAGAGCAGCTGCAGCCCCCAGCGCAAGGGAACCCAGCACCCCTGGACTAGCAGAACTGCGCGTGCAGCAGCCCCTGGTGGCTGGGCACTGACCCTGTGCACGTGCGAGTCCCTGGTCCCCCCCCAGCCCCCACCCCCAGTGCAGCCCCCGCCCGTCTCTCACTTGTGATGGTGGATGATGGCGTTGAAGAGACGCCCGTCCCGCCAGCTGGTGGTGAAGTTGTCGCAGCGCAGGCCCTGGTAGCCCTCCACCATGCGCTGTGACCACAGCAGCAGCTTCTCCTTGGCCGTCATGTCCTCGGACTGCCCACTCACCTGGATGTCCGAGATCTGGAAGGGACGGGGACACATCAGCCAGCTACCCTGGCCCTGCAGAGCCCCTGCCCAATGCCCGCTGGGGCCTCCTCCATCCCTCGGCCAAAGGACACCCTGGGACGAAGCGGGAATGCTCTTAATGTTTCTTCTGCATACTGTGTGGGTGCCTCAGTTTCCCCTATTCATTTCTTAAGTCTCCAGTGTGCATAAATGGCCGACACTTTGTATCCTAGCAACAAATGGCTGGGGCCCTTCTCCCTGCAAGGGAATAGCTAAAGGTGAACAAAGAGGTCAGGTGACCTCCTGGCCGGGAAAGAGCCATAGGCCAGAAAGGAGGGGCTGGAGGGGGGTTCAGTTTGGGGCTGGCTGGGGACGGGAAGTGAGGGCAGATGGGGGTGTCTGGCTCACTGACCCCCAGAATGGACCCGGCCGAGGGGTCCGGTTCTCTGTACCTATAAGCTCTGTTTTAGACCCTGTTCCTGTCATCGAATAAACCTCTGTTTTACTGGCTGGCTGAGAGTCACGTCTGACTGCAAAGTGGGGGTGCAGGACCCTGTGGCTTCCCCAGGACCCCGCTGGGGCGGACTCGCTGTAGGAAGCACACGGAGGGGCAGAGGATGCTGAATGCTCCAAGGTCAGACCCAGGAGGTGAAGACGTGTGAGTTTCTTGCCCTGAACAAGTCTGGGGAGCCTCGTCTCCCATGGAGCAAAGTCCTGACTGGCTTTGTGGGGAGCAGTTCCACAGCATTGCCCAGTGCCTCAGTTTCCCCTCTGTGTTACTCGTCTCTGGGTGGTGAGAAAAGAGTGTGACCATTGCAGAGACCCAGAGAGGGCAGGCGTGACTGGGACTGACCGCAGAGAACAGCCGACAGCCTGTATCCTGGCAGCTGACGGCTGGTCCCAGTCATTGCAAGGACCAGCTGGAGGTGTTGGTGCAGAGCAGGTGACCTGCCAGCCTGGGAAAGAGAGAACGGAGGGAGGAGGGGCAATGGCTGGGAGGGAGGCCAGGCAGCTGGGAAGAGTCGGTCTCCCATTTTTGTGCTAACAAGCTCTGTCCTACGCAGTGTCCTGTCAACTAATAACCCTTCTGAGAGTCACTGCTGCCTGACGAATGGGGGGCACGGCCGTTTGGGGGTGTTCAAGGCTTCCCCGGGGGTCCCACCCAAAGAGACTCGCTGCGGGAAGCTCAGGGGTGAACGGGGCTGAACCCTCTGAGGTCAGACCCAGGAAGCACTGAAGCCAAGGATGCAAGGGAGCCCTGCAGGGAGTCACTCTGCACCAGAGTCCTGCCTGGCTTCACTCAGGGCAGTTACTGAACACCCAGCCTCGGACTCTGTGACACCTCCACCCCAGGACGCAGCAGCCTCCTACTGTTTCATTTGGGACCGCCGCCCGCGGCGGGTGGTTAGAGGCTGCCAGTCGCTGGCGCTCACCACAAGCGCCCACACTAGGCACAAACTCCCAACCCCGGCGGAAATGACGCCTGAACCGCAGCCCGAGAGAGCATGGCTCCTCACGCACCCTGGCCGCAGGGGGGCTCGCTGGCCCCCAGCCAGGGACACGTCCTGCTGCACATGTCCCCCCCGACAGAGGCTGCAGGCTGGGCCGTGACAGCAGGCAGGACGGAAGCACCTGCTCTGCTAGCTGCCTGGCATCTCTCCACTCCCGGTGCTCTCCCCAGAGCACATGGCAGGTCCCGATGCCCTGGGCACTCCATGGCCAGCTCGCTCCGGCTGCCCCCTCACTGCTGCAGCAGGGATTCTGCCCCGGGCACTGCCCGGACCCCAGCCTGGTCCCGTTCTCCTGCTCTGGGCAGGGAAAGGAGCCCACGGCAGCCTTCTGGAACACCAGAACTCCTGGGTTCAGAGCCCTTTGGTTGGGCCCCAGGGAGGCCTGCAGGAAAGGGGGGCCCTGCCCCAGCCCTGGGGGCTGTGCTCTACCGGGCCTATGAGCAGAGGAGCTGCAGAGCCTGGCCAGGAAGAGAGCGCACGAGTGAGGCCCAGCTCCAGGCCAGGCAGGCAGTACAGGGCTCCCCCCAGGACCGGCGCCAGACTTTTTCGTGCCCTAGGCGCACGGCCATTTCGCTGCCTCGTGCGCCGCTCCCGCGGCTCCGGTGGAGCTGCTGCAGTCATTCCTGCGGAGGGTCCGTTGGTCCGCGGCTCCGGTGGAGCTGCCACAGCCATGCCTGCGGGAGGTCCACCGGAGCCGTGCGGGACCAGCTGACTGTCCGCAGGCAAGACTGTGGCAGGTCCACTGGAGCCGCAGACCAACGGACCCTCCGCAGGCATGACTGCGGCAGGTCCACCGGAGCCACCTGCCGCCCCCCCTCCCAGCAAAACGCCGCCCCCCAAAAATCCTGGAGCCCTAGGCGATTGCCTAGTTCGCCTCAATGGAAGCGCCGGCCCTGGCTCCCCCGCAGGAGGGGACCGCGTGCGATGGTGCGGGCGGCCGCGCGGGCAGGCCAGGAACCCTGTGCCTGGTGACTGGGGCAGCTCCGCTGGTTCCTGCCATTCCCAGGTGGTCGGTGAGAACGGGGCAGCTCCAGCACCCGTGGGGACAGGAAACGACTGCGGCTAGCTCGCGGCTGCCAGCCAGGGCCCATGAGTCTGAGTCTCTGTGGCTGCCAGGCTCCGCCCTGGGGCTAAGTCGCACTTTGGCAGCCTGGCCCAGGGAGCAGGTGACTCAGTCTCCAAAACGCTGCCCCTGTGGCTGCAGCGTTCCTGCCCCAGCAGCTCCCCTCCTCCGTCGCGCCAGGACTGGCAGAGCCCAGCATTCCCCGCAGAGGCCAAGGGTTACGCTTCAGCTGGAGGGCGGCTGGCTCCAGGAGAGTGCCAGGCTGGGGCAGGGAGAAGCAGGGTGCCCCCAGGTCTCGCCCCACTCCAGAGCAGCACCCCCCTCAGCCCGGCCCACAGCACTCCCACTGGGCCTCCCAGCTCTGGGCCTTGCCCTACCCAACGCCCGGGCCCAGGGCAGCCAGTGAACCAGAGAGAGCTCCAGCCCTGGCCTTTCCCAGCAGGGGGGGGCAGTGGTGAGCTGATGGGGGGCAGGTGCTGGCTGGGGGGGAGCTCCCAGCAAGGGGCGTTGTGGGGGTCAGGGCAGGGTGCTGGCTGGGGGGGG
>NC_133770.1:302444872-302459855 GCF_003597395.2 Chelonoidis abingdonii | reverse complement strand
AGGGCAGGAGCTGGCTGTGGGGGGAGCTCCCAGCAGGGGGCGTTGTGGGGGGCAGGGCAGGCGGAGCCAGGCTCACCTGGAAGTGGAGGATGATGGTCCAGATGAGGCCCAGCGTGAGCTTGGGGTTGCCGTCGGCGATGTCATCATTACGGATGTTCACCAACTTCACCTGCCGAAACCCAGAGCTGCAGTTACACCAGGGGGCCCGATGGGCTCCTCAAGCAGCAGGGCTGGGGCTTGCCCTTCCCCTGGCCCCTGGGGAGACCCCCACATCTCAGCAGGGGTGGAGCTTGACCCTCTCCCATGCCCTAGGGAGACCCCCCCCAACTCAGCAGGGGTGGAGCCTGCCCCTCCCTTTGCTCCCTGGTCGGGCCTGTCCCCCACACAGACACACAGCTCACCTGCCCCCCCCACGCACGCAGCTCACCTGCCGGTGTTTCAGGTAATCCAGGGCAATCTGCACATTCTGCAGCTTATGGAAGCGCATTCGCCCCTTCTCGCGGGGCTGCAGAGACAGAAGGAGCAGGGGGGTGAGTGGCCGAGCCAAGGCGCCAGGGCCCCCCAGTGCCCTGAGCACTCCTCCCCCTACACAGGGCAGGGCCAGCAGCCAAACAGCAGAGCCAGGGCTCCAGGGAGAAGTGAGAGCAAGAGAAACCCAACACCTGGTGCCCCTTGTCAGTAGGTGCGAGCACCCATCCCCCCAGGGCGGGGCAGAGAGCTGAGCAGCCTCCCCGGCCAAGCCTAGCTAGCCCTAACTGGCCGCTCTTCCAGGCAGCTGTTCCCTTGCCCCACGCCCCAGCAGGCCGGGGGCTGCCAGGCACCCCAAGGGGCTGTAGCCATCAGGGGTGGCAGCCCCTCTTCCCGCACTACCCTCCGCCCTGGGCCTCGGGAGCCCATTACCAGAGGGGAAGCCGGAGCCCCACTCTCCAGGGTCAGAGAAGAATCGCCCCCAGGGATCCCCGGCTGTCCCGGCCCCGAGGCTGCAAGCGTGCGGAGGGCCGTGGCCGAGGCCTCAGGATGGGACCAGGGCTCTCGGCACAGGCAGGGTTAGCACAGGGCTTGCAAACCGTGCCAACGGAGGACAGGGGCTGGAGAGCAAGGGCTGCTGGCCTCGGTGCCCCCGGTAATGCTGGGGTACAGGGCCAGGGCCCACCAGACCACAGAGCCAATTGCCCCCAGCTCAGCCCGCCCGGTCACCACCGCTCCCCACGCTGCAGGCTCCGAGGGCAGTGCCCAGTAGAGGGGGCACGTCCCCGCTGGACTGCCTTCGCTAGCTGGCTCTGGAACAGCGGGCCGGGGAGCCTGAAGGAAGGGGCAGTGCAGGGGGTGTGGGCTGGGCCTGGAAATCCTCGGCCACTAGCTGCTCCCACAGAGCGCTGGGAGGAAATGTGCCGAATGAAACAATAGCGAGGAAAGTGCTGAGCACGGCTGGACGGCTGCTCCTAGCTTCCTCCAGGGCACCTGAATACAGCCAGCCAACCCTGCCCCACGGTCAGCACCCACCAGCGCCAGGGCCCGGCTCTGCCTTCCTGTGCCCTCCCCACACAGCCTGGGGACAGCGACAGCTCTGGAGCCCTAGATGACACCCCCTGGAAACAGCCCCCTGTGGGGTGAGCACAGCAGTGGTGACACACCACACAGCACGTGGCGCTCACTGAGCCTGCAAGGGGCATCGAGGACAGTGCAAGGGATGGGGGCAGCGTGCAGTGCAAACCTCCTGCCCTGCAAAAAGGGACCTGGCGCTTGCACGGCCAAGAGGGACTGGGACCTCTGTGTCAGACCAGACACGAATGCTGGGGCACTGCGGTCACGCCAACAGAGGGGAGAGCCCCCGCCCCCAGGCGCCAAGCTGGGGCAATGGGGCCTGCACTGCCTGCTGGGGAGAGCCCCCTGCTGCCCCCACCCTGCTCCCTGACCCACTGCGCCCCCTAGCGACGCTGTGGGGACAGCGCCCTCTGCTGCCCCACCCCGCTCCCTGACCCACAGCGCCCCCTAGCGACGCCGTGGGGCCAGCGCCCTCTGCTGCCCCACCCAGCTCCCTGACCCACAGCGCCCCCTAGCGACGCCGTGGGGCCAGCGCCCTCTGCTGCCCCACCCAGCTCCCTGACCCACAGCGCCCCCTAGCGACGCCGTGGGGCCAGCGCCCTCTGCTGCCCCACCCAGCTCCCTGACCCACAGCGCCCCCTAGCGACGCCGTGGGGCCAGCGCCCTCTGCTGCCCCACCCAGCTCCCTGACCCACAGCGCCCCCTAGCGACGCCGTGGGGCCAGCGCCCTCTGCTGCCCCACCCAGCTCCCTGACCCACAGCGCCCCCTAGCGACGCCGTGGGGCCAGCGCCCTCTGCTGCCCCACCCAGCTCCCTGACCCACAGCGCCCCCTAGCGACGCCGTGGGGCCAGCGCCCTCTGCTGCCCCACCCAGCTCCCTGACCCACAGCGCCCCCTAGCGACGCCGTGGGGCCAGCGCCCTCTGCTGCCCCACCCAGCTCCCTGACCCACAGCGCCCCCTAGCGACGCCGTGGGGCCAGCGCCCTCTGCTGCCCCACCCAGCTCCCTGACCCACAGCGCCCCCTAGCGACGCCGTGGGGCCAGCGCCCTCTGCTGCCCCACCCAGCTCCCTGACCCACAGCGCCCCCTAGCGACGCCGTGGGGCCAGCGCCCTCTGCTGCCCCACCCAGCTCCCTGACCCACAGCGCCCCCTAGCGACGCCGTGGGGCCAGCGCCCTCTGCTGCCCCACCCAGCTCCCTGACCCACAGCGCCCCCTAGCGACGCCGTGGGGCCAGCGCCCTCTGCTGCCCCACCCAGCTCCCTGACCCACAGCGCCCCCTAGCGACGCCGTGGGGCCAGCGCCCTCTGCTGCCCCACTCAGCTCCCTGACCCACAGTGCCCCCTAGCGACACTGTGGGGAAGTGCCCTCTGCTGCCCTCACCCCGCTCCCTGACCCACAGCGCCCCCTAGCGACGCCGTGGGGCCAGCCCTGCCTGCTGGGGAGAGTACCCCCTGCTGCCCCCACCCGGTCCGTGCAGCTCAGCGCCCCCTAGCAACTCCCTGGGGAGAGCGCCCCCTGCTGCCCCCGCCCCGGCAGCACTCCCAGCCCAGTACAGCTCACAGAAGACGAACCCACCCCAAGCAAATTCCAGGTGGCTCTGCCCTGACCACGGCCCCCGCAGGCCCCCTGGGCTGCCCCCCAGCCACAGACAACAGGTCCCCAGCCAGCGGCTCCGAGGTCTTTGCCCCCCACGACCGACAGCAGCTCTGCAGGCTCCAGAGCAGGACCCCATGGGCT
This sequence comes from Chelonoidis abingdonii, assembly GCF_003597395.2. NCBI lineage: Eukaryota > Metazoa > Chordata > Testudines > Testudinidae > Chelonoidis > Chelonoidis abingdonii. Next base: position 302,456,571 of record NC_133770.1, on the reverse strand, counting down.
CCCCCCCGCCGCACCCGCACCGCTGCTGCACCCCAGGCACGCTCGTCACGCCAGCTCAGCCAATCACAGGTGAGCAGCGGGTTCAGCAAAGCTCTGATTGGCTGGGCTTGCCATGATGTCATTTCTCCCCAGCCAATGGGGCGGCACATGGCCATGCGAGAGCGAAGGCAGAACCACTCACCAACCGCAAGCTCCTGATCACGTCGCGCTCCCTCGGCTAGCCAGCAAGAGCAGTGCAAAGAAAGGAGGCAAAGGCCAGATGGCAGAGGTCAGGGGTCAGAGGTCAGCAGACAGATACAAAGAAGCAGAAAGTTCCGTGTAGCAAAGTAACATTAATGTGTTAAAAGCCCACAATGCAGCAGGGCACGGGAACCGAGTCTCAGGGCGCGGGGTGGGGTGAGGCCAGGGCCTGAGCCGGGGGGCCCTGGGGAGAAGGGGGGGCCGGGGAACCAGACTGATTTCCCTAGTAGGCACAGCAAGCAAGAGGTCAGGGGTCACAGGGCATGTGGGGTCAGTAGGCAGGTGTGCCAGGGAAGCAGGGGTCCCGACCCTCCTTCAAGGGGGGAGTCTGCAGCGGCCTGAGGGTTTGTGGGAGGTGGTGCTGGGCCGGGCGAGGGGCCCAGCCTATGGGTCAGCGGGCGAGGATGTGCCCTTGCAGGAGGTGGGGAAAGGTAATGCGGGAGGGAAAGAGGAGGGTGTGGCATGGGTGGGGGCGCAGCACAGAGCAGACACTTGCCCTGAGAACCTCTCCTCTCCTCACCCCTGAGACCGGACCAGAAGCTGCTCTTTGCCCCGACCCGGCCAGGACAGGGCTCCCTGCGCTGGGCAGGACGGGCACCGGACGGGAGAGGAGGGAACCAGCAGAGAGGCGGCTGCGCGGAAGCTGCAGTCCGGAAGCCAGCGGTGTCACCTACCAGCGTGTCCCCTGAGAGCACCTCCAGCAGCGAGATGAGGTTGTGGCCATCCCGCAGGTCCTCGTACAGGTCGCTGACATGGCGCTGAGCCTGCAGAGACAGAAAGGAACCGTTAACGGGGCAAAATTAACAGCAGCCATGGAGCCGCCGGCCAGCCCTCAGCCGAGCCCTGAGCCTGGCAGGCTGCCCTGAGCCAGCACCTCTGTGGGCCAGCTGACAAGGGGGGCAGGTATCTGACTCGTTCCCCAAAGAACAGCATGGAAGGGCTCTAATGAAAGCCACAGTCACACCGGTCATCACAATCACTGCAAAATGCACGCGTGTGCCATGCAAGGCGGCGTGGATCCAAACCAGAACACCGCTTTCCCAAAGGCGACATGCCTTAACTCGAATCCTGCAGACAGAAGACATGGGAGCCATGGAAGCTAGACAACGGCCGCCCATTTACACACAAAGGCAACTTGAGCCAAGAGCGGTGACGTCACCAGGAAAGGAGCACACAGGGACAAACACGCCTTGGGGGTTGTCCTGTCTCGGAGCAAAACCAATGAACTCTTGGGGTGTTTCTAGAAAGCAGAGGCACCCCCACCCCACCCCACCCCACCCCCAGTGTCCTACCCTAGGGACAGCACATTGGTAGTCAGGAAAGCGGGGTGGAAACACTGGAGCGAACTTGGGGTGAGAAAGCTCTTGAGCCAGGAGGGGAACCGGTTAGCGGTGCGCAGTCTCCAGAGAGCGTGCTACCCCTATTTCCCCATGTTTAATCCACCCCCCCACACACTGTTCCTCACTGCTGCAAATGGGCCATTTTCATTACCACTACAAAAGTTTTGTTCTCTTCTGCTGGTAATAGCTCAGGTTCACTGATCACTCTCGTTAGCGTGTGTATGGTAACACCCATTGTTTCATGTTCTCTGTGTGTGTATAATCTCTCTCTCTCTCTTCCGACTGTATTTTCCACTACATGCATCCAATGAAGTGGGCTGTAGCCCATGAAAGCTCATGCTCCAATAAATGTGTTTGTCTCCAAGGTGCCACAAGGACACCTGTTCTTTTTGCTACCATTTGGTTTTGCATCGACCATTTGTTTTCAGTATTCTTCTCCCTGTGCCCTGGATGCCTGGTCTTTCCTGATCTACTCATTGTGCTGGGTCCCCAGCCAGGCACCGGCCCTGGGCTGAGTCTCACAGCGGGTGTGTTCTGGTCCTTGGGGCCAGCGGACCTCGGCATTCTGCGAGGGTGCAGGGGCTGGGCACTTGGGGGTCGCTAACCGGTATGGAGCTAGCAGGGTCTGCGGGGCCTGGCAGCCAGCGTTTGCACTGCCAGAGGCTGGTGGTTTCAGAGCCTGACCCACTCTGGGGGCTGGGCTCGCTGTCTTCCCCGCTACACTGATGCTGGCAGGGCCAGGCTGGGGCCAGAGCCCAGGAGCTCTGATGCCTGTGCCTGGCTCCGGGCGCCGTCATGCGCTGCCCGAGCCCTGCCAGCCCATGGCCTCCGCCCCCTACAGCCCTGAGCCCATGGCCCTGCCTGGGGAGCAGCCAGGGCAGACAGGAGCCATGCGCGATGCCGTCGGTCACACCGTGCACAAGATGGGATGCCACCTACCTCTGCTCGCCAGTGCTGCCGCAGGAGGGGAAGGCGGGGAGAGAGAGAGAGGAGGGTTAGGGGCAGAGGTGGCGAAGACCCAGTGTTCAGCTTCCCAGGCACAGCAGGGGGCTGCTCGGGCCCCAGCCCCTGTCCAGCCTGCTGCCCACGCCCCGGGGCCGCAAGCACAGCAGAGATCCTGGACCCCCCCACCCCCGGACACTCCACTCCAGGCAGTGGCCCGGGAGCCCCTCGGCTTGGCCAGGTGCAGCCCACGGGGAGAGCCCGGCCCAGCACTCACACCCTGGGTGGAGCCAGCCTCAGGCAGCGAGGGGCAGCCCAGCCAAAGCAGAGAGATCCCCTTCCCGCACGGCGGAAGTGCAGAGCTGCACAGAGCTCCCAGCCAGCCAGCCAGCCAGCCCCAGAGCCTGCAGTGCAGCCAGCCTGCCCATCGCCCACCTGGCCCCATGCGCTGCCCCCCATGGGCCGCCCTGTGCAGTTAGCCCAGTGTCCTGGCCACAGGCGCCAGGGTTGGCTGGCTGCACGATTTTGGGGTGTGCCGGATGCTCCCCAGCCAGGACAGGCCCTGCCCCCGGGAGCTGAATGCACCGAGCGCGGGGGCAGGGATTACAGGCCTGGCACGGGGCCGGTGCAGGCAGGCACATGAGCATGTGCGTGGCCAGACACGCGTGTGAGGGCAGGGCAGGCGGGCTCCAGCGTGTGCTGCTCTCTGGAGCTGGGCCTGGCTCGTGGTGCCAGAGCAAAGGCTGCTGCCGAGAGGCAGCATGTCCCTGCGCTCAGCCGGGCATTACTGGTTACACGCGAGGCTGGGGCCATGTCAACTGGGCCGGGCGTTACTGGTTAGATATGGGGCCGTGTCCCCGCACTCAGCCGGGCCGGGCGTTACCGGTTAGACGCAGGGCTGTGTCTGTGTCCCCGTGCTCGGCCGGGCCGGGCGCTGGGTTAGACGCAGGGCCAGGGCAATGTCCCTGCGCTCGGCCAGTCTGGGCCGGGCTGGGTGTTGGGTTAGACATGGGGCTGTGTCTGTGTCCCTGCACTCGGCCAGGCTGGGCTGGGCCATGCGTTGGGTTAGACGCGGGGCTGTGTCTTTGTTCCCGTGCTCGGCTGGGCCAGGCGCTGGGTTAGACACAGGGTTGTGTCTGTGTCCCTGCGCCCAGCCGGGCTGGGCGTTACTGGTTAGATACGGGGCCATGTCCCTGCACTCGGCCGGGCCAGACGTTGAGTTAGACGCGGGGCCGGGGCCATGTCCCCATGCTCAACCAGGCCAGGCGTTACTGGTTAGATGCAGGGCTGTGTCTGTGTCCCCGCGCTCGGCCAGGCTGTGTCTGTGTCCCCGAGCTTGGCTAGGCCAGGCGCTGGGTTGGATAGAGGCCCGGGGCCATGTCCCCGCGCTCGGCCAGGCCGTGTCTGTGTCCCCACGCTCGGCCGGGCCAGGCGCTGGGTTGGATAGAGGCCCGGGGCCATGTCCCTGCGCTCGGCCAGGCTGGGCCGGGTGTTGGTTTAGACACGGGACTGTGTCTGTGTCCCCACGCTTGGCCGGGCCGGGCCAGGCGCTGGGTTAGACACGGGGCTGCATCTGTGTCCCCGCGCTTGGCCGGGCCGGGCGTTGGGTTAGACATGGGGCTGCATCTGTGTCCCCGCGCTTGGCCGGGCCGGGCATTGGGTTAGACGTAGGGCTGTGTCTATGTTCCCACACTCAGCCGGGCTGGGCCGTGCATTGGGTTAGACGCAGGGCCGGGGCCATGACCCTGCGCTCGGCGAAACCGGGCACTGGGTTAGATGCAGGGCTGTGTCTGTGTCCCCGCACTCGGACAGGCCGGGCGCTGGGTTAGATGCGGAGCTGTGTCTGTGTCCCCGTGCTTGGCCAGGCCGGGCGTTACTGGTTAGATATGGGGCTGTCTGTGTCCCTGCGTTTGGCTGGGCATTACTGGTTACACACGGGGCTGCGAGCGTGTCCCTGCGTTTGGCCGGGCGTTGGGTTACACACGGGGCTGGGGCTGGGGCTGGGGCTGGGGCTGGGGCTGTGTCCCCGCACTCGGCCGGGTCGGGCCAGGCACTGGGTTAGATGCGGGGCTGTGTCTGTGTCCCTGCGCTCAGCCGGGCCGGACGTTACTGGTTAGATACGGGGCCATGTCCCTGCACTCGGCCGGGCCAGGTGCTGGGTTAGATGCGGGGCCGGGGCCATGTCCCCATGCTCAACCAGGCCGGGCATTACTGGTTACACACAGGGCTAGGGCTGTGTCTATGTCCCCGCGCTGGGCCGGGCCAGGCGCTGGGTTAGATGCGGGCCTGGGGCCATGTCGACCAGGCCGGGCATTAGCAGTTACATGCGCAGCTGTGGCAGCGCCTCCGGATGGGGGTGAAACAGCCCTGAGAGCCTGATACACGCAGGCACAGACCTGCCGAGGGACGAGAGAGATGGGGGAACTCCGTGGGCCGAGGCAACCAATGGCACCACCTGTAGCGGGGGAGGCAGCACAGGCAAGGAGGCCCTAAGAAGTGTTCCCCGTAACAGCCTTCGCCTCGCTGGAGCAATGGGCCCTTCTTGGGGGAAGCGCATCCCCCTTTATGCACTGCAGCAACCTGGGGAACTCCCCGCTACAAGATGCCAGCAAGGCCAAGAGCTCAGCAAGCTCCAGGGCAGAGCAGACAGTGATGTGACTCATGAGAACAGAAAAGGCTGCAGTCCCTCCCTGATGCAGGGTTCCTGCCCCTCCCTGTGGTGCCAGCGCCTTCGGGCAGGAGGCAGCGCCCAGGCACATCCTGTCAGGCACTTCCCGTCTCCCCAGTCCCATTGGAAGGGCCTGGCTGAATTGCTGGGGGGCTAGAGCCCACTTTTCACAGCAGAAGACACAGAAGAGCCCAGTTTTCGCAAGCGCCTGGCTGCGGCCAGGGGGCAGGATGCTGGCCGCACAACTCTGAAATCCTGTTTCATCAACACCACCAGGAACATTCCCTTCTCCACGGGGCTGGAGCACAATCATTCATTCAGAGCCGGGCCGCAGGCCACTGTGCGCTCAGCACGGCCTGTGGGAGGAGAGGCAGCCAGCCAGTTCTGCCAGGCCCCGGGCTGCCTGCGGGCACAGAGCAGCCTGCAGGCATGGGGCAGAGCGGCTCCTTCTGGGCCAGAAGACTCCAGGGGCTTGCTCCCCGGCCCTCCTGAACTGCCCCCTGCCTGGCTCTGGCAATCGCCCCCTTCAGCCCCTGCCTGGTCAGAGCACACCAGCTTGCCAATGCTCAGGTGCTCAGTGCTTGTTTCCTGACTGCCCCCTGCCAGGGACCCCTTCTCCCCCCCGCCCAAGCCCTCCGGCTGGGGCCCACACCAGGAGGAGAGCAGAGCCAGGTGCCGGATGTGGATGGTCCTCCCAGGCACTGCCCTCACATACTTCAGCATGGCTGGCCCTTGCCTCCCCTCGCTGCGGGCAGGGACTGCTCCCCGTGCTCCTGCCAGGGCATTACCAAGCAGTGCTGGGCAGGGCCGGGCGGCCCCAGCCGGCCCTGTGCCACGCTGTCTGCTCTCCTGCCCACCACAGCCTGCGAGTTCCAGGTGAGCGCCCCGCGGGGCTGGGGGCCGCGGCTCTAGCTGGGAACGGGCTGCAGACGTGATCTAGGGAACTCAGGTGTCCCGGTGCTCCCACCCAGCACAGACAGCGCCCCCCGGTCGCACTCTGTGGCTCCCACACGACAGAGCCTGGTCATCCAGCCCCAGGTCACACACAGGGAGGTGTGGGATGCCCTTCATGTGCCCCTCTCCATCCAAGGCAGAGCTGAGGCTGGGCCAAGGCAGCCATGAAGGGGGGCCCAGGGGGTAGCGTGGCAGGATGGAAGACTGCACCTCACAGCCAGACAGAAGTGGTCAGATATGGGACACTGAAGGAGGCTAGGGCTCCCCAGGGGCTCGGGTCCCCTCCTGAGAGGCACCCCTGGGAAAGGGATTGGGGAGTTCTGGCCCTTCCATAACTGGGCCCGTCATTGGGAGAGTCCCAGCTCCAGGGACTGCGGGGTGAATTGCCACTGGGCTGCTGGGCCTGAAAGCAATGCAGTGACCCTCCCCCACGCCGGCACTTTGCCCCCCCCCCAGTCAGAGCTGCCCATTGTCAGTTGTTCACTCCACCCATCCTGCAGCAGTGAGTTCCACAGCCTAACCAGGCACTGCCTATTAAAAGTAAGGGACCTGCCCTGCCCTGGGCTCACCCCTGCTGCTCTGCCCTCCACAGGGAGGCCCCGCCCCCTGGCCCTGTCCCCGGGGGGGCACCCTTACCTTGATGAGGTGCTTGTTGACCCATTTGGTGAAGGTTTTCTTCTGGACCCGGTCTCGCTCATCTGCAAGAGAGGAGACCACGGGGGTTAGTGCGTCGGGGGGCACAGGGGGCTTATGGAGTCTGGAGTGGAAGAGCTGGGGCAGGCTCCCCCTCGGCCAGCAGGGCCAGAGCTCAGAAGAGGGATGAGCAAGACCCCACAGGCTCCCAGAGCTCAGCACAGGCAGGAAGGGGCCTGACTCATCGGTGCCAATGGGAAGGAAACGGTTGCAGTGACTCATATGCCACGCCCCCCGCTGTGCCCGATGCCCAGCCCCGGGCACGAGGAGCCAACGGGTGATTCCCCAGAGCAGCTCCCTGCGCCCACTCCCACTTGGGTCACAGCAGCCAGGTCAGCCCTCCAAGCACAGCGACCCAGGGCGCCCGCTCCAGAGCCCCCCCAGCACTCACCCTACTGCAGGAGCCTGCTGCCCCGGGCTGGCGCCTCCTGAGCCCCACACATTCTAGGGGCCCAGGGCAGAGCCGAGAGCCCCTCCCAAGGGCACCAGCAACAGGCCTCAGCGGGGACCCAAAGGCAGCAAGGGGAAGGCGAGCCAAGGGGCGCAGGCACCAGGCAGGGCGGGGGGGGTCTCAGTCACTGCTAGGAGAGCCATGGGGAGTCGGGGTGTTGGGACACCGCAGGGAGCAGCTGTCTGCACGCTCAGCAAGCCAGGTCCTCCCGGAGAACAGCCCAGACGCCCCGCCCTGCCGACCTGCAGACACTGGGGTGGGCCCCACAGCAGACTTGGGGGCTGGGACCTGTTTCCAGCAGGACGAGCCGTACTCCTCCAGTGCCCATCCAGCCCCACCTCAGCACCGCAGGGCTGGAAACACCAGGCCATGGGCAGGCAGTGCCAGGAGCAATGCCCAGGTGCCCCCCTGCTCCTTGCCTGAGCCAGGGGGCCCATCTCTCACCCCACAGACACCCTCATCTCTGAGGGCTGCAGGAGCAAGGCCCAGCCCCACAGCAGGTAGGGAGCAGAGGGGCCACTCCAACCCCCTCCCAAGGTGTTTCTGGAGCTGGGACTCCAGCCCCCCAGTCCCTCATGCTGAACCCCTCCAGAGCCCTGAGGAAACCCCAACCCCTCCCCAAGGGGCAGCTCAGCCCCATCCCCCTCAGCACATGGCCCTGGAGGCGACAGGCTCCGCCCAGCTCTGCACTGGCCTCTGGGGGGCTCAGGGCTAGGACGCCTGGGTTCCAATCCCAGCCTCACACCAGCCGCCTGGGCCCATGAGGGGCGGGGGGAGCGCTGACCTGCCCGGGAGAGGTAGGAGTCTCCCCTAGGCCCCTGCGTAACACCCCCAGTGAGCAGGTTACAGCCCAGCAGGGACGGGCAAGCTGTGGGTCCTGGGAGGGGGAAAGGAGGCTGGGAACGCCCCAGGATGCGCTAGGGCCCCCCCAACAGCAGTTAGCCCAGGAAAACATCCCCCCTTGTCCCAGGTGTAAATGGCCACCCTCCTCGCCCCAGAACCCACCCCCCACTCCAAGCCTGAATTGCCCGAATGAAGGGGGATGCCCCCAGCCCCAACAAGCTCACTACCCCGCAGGGGGGTGTGGCACAGCTGCCCCCCCATGTGGGTTTCACATGTCGTGTCTTGTCCGCCCAGGAGAGCGTGGAGATCTGTCTGTGCAGCTCCCAGCCGCCCAGGGCCAGACGGGCGCCCAGCAGGGGGGGTGCCTCTGGGGGCAGGGCCGACTTCCCCCGTGGGACCCCAGGGGCAGGGGCTGCACCCTGAGGGGCAGCCAGGGGCAGGGCAGCTCCCAGCAGACAAGGGGGCAGCAGAAAGGGGAACCCAGATGCGAGGAGGAGGGGGAGGGACAGACACAGCCTTGGGGCTCAGCTTCAGCTGGGCACCACCCCCAAGACAGGAGCAAGGTGGCAATCAAGCCCCTGGGACGCTCTGGGACGCTTCTCCTAGCCCCCCGGCACCTCATTCCAGCATGGGCACGGCTGCTCCCCTCGCAGTCTGGGCGAGGCAGGAAGTGCCACTCCCGCAGGCAGGCAGCGTTCCCAGCGCCTGCCCGCCAGCCACTGACTGGGGCACTACACCCATGGGGGGGGTGCCATGGCGGGGCTCAGGGATGGGGCTGGGAGCTGGCAAGAGCCCCCACCCCAGACCCCATTGAGCTCCACTCCCCTCCCCCCACAGCCACACCCCAACCAGGGCTGAGGCCTGGGTCCCCTATAGCTATGGCTGGACAGCCAGAGCCCCTGGGGGGGCGGCTCAGAGTGACCTGGGGGCTGCAATTGCCATGGGGGATCACCCCCCAGCATGCAATGCCCCACAGGTGGGCACGTACCCCTTGCAGTGTGCAGGGCAGAGCTCACAGCAGCCAGGGTGCCAGGGCACAGGACTCCCCCCCCCCCCAGAGCACAGGGACTGGCATCACAAGGAGGGTCACAGCCCCCCCCCAAACATGCCACACACAGAGCAGCCCCCCAGCCAGTATGGTCTCCACACAGCTGCTCTATGGCTGCCCCCCCCCACCTCCCATACACAGCACTAGGACAAAGCCCCCATCTCCCCTGCACAAGCAATCACACTCCCCACCACCCAGGCACAGCCCCCCATTTCCCCACCCCCAGGTACACCACATCCCCCCATCCCGCAGGCACAGCCCCCCCATTTCGCCACCCCCAGGTACACCACATCCCCCCATCCCGCAGGCACAGCCCCCCATTTCCCCGCCCCCCTCTGCAGAAAGCCCAGGATGGGGGGCAGGCTGGGCAGTGGCTCGGTACCTTTCTTGCCCTCCGTGGCCCTCAGCACGGCCAGGTAGAGGTTCTCCTCGGGGCCCTCCAGCTCCGGGCTCTGCAGCCGCCGCCTGGACATGGTCCCTGGCCCTCCCCAGCGATCCCCGCCCTGCCCGCGGGCGGCAGCCGCAGCCCAGCCACAGCAGCCTGGCCAGGGACTGGAGAGCAGCACTGAGCACCTCTCCCCACCCCGGCTCCAGCTCCTCTGCCCCGGGAACCAGGCCTGCCCCTCGCTCCCCAGACTCCTCCCCCAGAGAGCGAGCGAGCGAGCGAGCGGCCGGCCTGGGGGGCTGGGGCTGGGGCTGGGGCTGGGGCTCCCCGCCCAGAGCCAGCGCACAGCCCTGCCTGCCGGAGCCAGGAAACCTCCAAGCCCACAGCCACCAGCCTCCTGCCTGTAACCCTTTCCTGGCCACAGCCAGCCTGCCCGGGGAGCCCCACGCCCAGGGAGCCCCACACCTGGGGATCCTGACGCCTGGGGAGCCCCACGCCCGGGGAGCCCCACGCCCAGGGAGCCCCACACCTGGGGAGCCTGATGCCCGGGGAGCCCCACGCCCGGGGAGCTGCATGCCCGGGGGCTGCCCTGCCACAGCCCAGGGAGAGCGAGGGTCAGAGGGCTGCACCTGGGAGCAGGGGGGCCAGGCTTGACTGTTCCCCAGGAGGGAATCAGGACCCCTGACGGGACAGCTGAGAGCTGCCTCAGGCCCAGGGATCTCCCGCTGTCATGGCCCAGCAGCCACCCCGCCAGTGCCCCACAGCCCTTGGGTGGTCGGCACAGGAGAATACACCTCCCCGCCCTGTGCCCTTCCCCCTCGGCTTCAGCCCACCTCAGCCAGGACTGGGGGGACAAGGGTCAGTCAGCACAGGCCAGAGAGACCCCATGAGCCCCACGGTGCCCCCATAGCAGGGTCAACAGCAGGGAGCCCGGAGCCGGCCTGAGGCAGGGAAGAAGGCCAGCACCCCTCCCCCAGCCATGTGCCCAGCGCGGAGGGAGGGGCTGCAGGGGATAACCCCAGCCACACCCCAGGGTGCAGGAAGTTGGCTCCTGGGTGCAGCATGGACCTTGCACGCGCCCCCAGGGCGAAGGGAAGTGCAGCACATGGCTGCACTGTGACTCATGCAGCCTGAGGGACACGCCCTGCTCTGAGCAGGGAGCTCTCCCCACCCCATGGGCACAGGGAGCCAGCGGAGCTCAGCCTAGGGTCCGCCTGCGGGCACGTGTCATGTCCCACACGCCCCCCACCCCCCAGCGCAGCAAACTGCCCAGAACAGCCCCCACTCCACCCCCCAGGCAGGGCCGAGAGCACCAGGGACAAGCAGGCCTCCAGCACACTGGCCCAGCGCAAGCTGCCCAGGGCACAGAGGCAGAGACAGCCCCCAGCTCGGCGGGCAGCCACCTGCGGGGGCTAGGCCAGGGGTGACAGGGTCTCCCCATCCAATTTGCCCTCTGGCCGTGACCCACTTGGAAATCACAGCCGCCTGGCCCCGCTGCAGCCAGAGCACTGCCCCAGCTCCAGGCTAGGGCTGGGGCTGCCCTGGGACAAACAGGGAGCAGAGCCGGCTCCCAGCAGCCCGGGCGAGGGCCCCGAGCCACGCAATGGGGCGAAGGGCAGGGAACGGTGGAGGTGCTGGCTCCAGCTGCCCCCCTCGCTTCCCAGCCTGGGCTCGCCCCAGCTGCCGCCCCCTTGGTTTCCAAGGAGCAGAGCTGGGCCGGGGCCAGCGCGGGGAGGAATGTGCCCTACAACGGTTTCTAAACCACAAGTATTTTCCAGCCACTGACACATATGGAGCAATGAGCTGCCAGGGCCCGGCTGACGCCAACGCACGTCACATAGCTGGGTGCTCACTCACATTCTGCTCGGCAGCCAAGGCAGGCACTTCCCAGCAGGGGGCGCTGGGGGGGCGGGGCAGGGCACTGGCTGGGGAGGGGGTGTTGAACTAGGAATGTTCTTAATGTTTGCTCTGAACACTGTGCTGGTGCCTCAGTGTCCCCTGTGCAGTTCTTAAGTATCTAGGTGGTGGGATAAGGGTGTGTGATTGCTGCAGAGGAAGGGGCCAGTGCACCTAAATGCCTGGCACTCTGTCTCCTAGCAACTGATGGCCTGGGCCCCCCCTCTGCAAAGGTGCCA
>NC_133770.1:302439113-302444847 GCF_003597395.2 Chelonoidis abingdonii | reverse complement strand
GGCTCTTATGTCTTGGGCTGGGGAAAACAGAAATTTACAGGGAGAGAAGCAGCAAAAACTTATCTATCTTTAACCCACTAGCCTGAAACACAAAATCCTCCCTTCTAGCAAATAACCTTAACAAGCAACTATTGGAGCACAGAACAGCAAACTTAAACGGCAGGTGGAACTTACAATGCTCTCGTCATAATCTTAACAACTATAACTGTATTTAAACTAAAATACAAAACCTTGGTGCACCTTATGCTATGGGAGTTCAGAGGCAGACGTGGTATGTGCCCCAGGGATGGTGCTGCGCAGTGATGCACACAGCTGAAGCAGAGAGGCCCAACGGCTCTGCCCACAGATCAGGAGTAGCAGCGGCACAAACTGGTGATTTTTGTGCGCACAGCTGCCTTCCGCGGAGTTTAGGAGGTTTATGCACAGCTAAGCGTTTAGCATGCGATTCTTAAGATTAGGTGGATGAGGATAAGTGTGTATATCTGTGTGCTGGGGAGCAAGCAGCGCTAAATATAAATAAAAGTCTCGCGTTCTCCCCGCCAGGGATTCTTACCAGCCCCAAAGAAGCAGCAGAGGCAAAAGCGCAAGAACATCGGAAAGCGCTAGGCTCGGTTCTCAGATATAATTAGGCAGATTCTCTGACAGCAGCAATTTCTTCCGGTGGAGGGCAGGGTGAGTCCAAAAACGCGACAGGGTACGCTCAAATAGCAGCAGAGCGCGGAAAGGCCCCCAGAACCCCTGGAACTGATGACGACCAGCCAGCAAGGTCAGACTCGGTAACCTTGTCTATCTTCGTTAGTTTAAATGCTTCTGTTTTTCTTTACTAGGCCGCACTCAAGGCCAGTTTCCCGCCAGTGCTTTTGACTAGGCTCCTTCCTGTCACAGGGGAGAAATGCCTGGGCCCCCCCTCGTGCAAGAGGTGAGCTGAAGGTGATGGAGACAAAGATCAGTGTGACCTCGGCCCTGGAAAGGGGCTGAGCCGAGGGGCGAGGGGCTGAGGGGCAGGTAGCTATAACGTGTCTAGGTGAAGCTGAAACTGAGATGTCTGAGCGCATGGGAAGTTCACTGTTGGCGAGCAAGTCGGTGATTCGAAGATCGGCACTGGATGTAGCCTATGATCTCTCAGCATCCGCACCTCCACCAGGCACTAAGATCACGTGCTTAGCTCCTGCGAACATATGGCTCCTCACGTTCTCACCGGAGCCTCATTATCTCCTACACAAGGTTCGTAGATCAGGTATTCATCCCTGACCCTGTTCCTTGAGTCCGAGCTCGTGAGTACACTCTCCCTGTTGATTACTAAGAGTGTCTGAGGGCTCCACGTCCCTCGTACTGCTCAAGAGTGGGGGATAGCAGACCCTAATGGGTCTTTCTCCTACGCGGCTCAAGATAGAGTTTAGAGTCCTACGCATGTGTGGAGCGGTCAGGCGCGGAGGCAGAGCAGGACAGCCAATGAACTGTAAGGTGCTCCAACGGAGGATCCCAGTGAGGTGAACAGCCCATGCTGATGAGTAGAGCATATACATAGTTAGTACCTGGCAGACCGTCTGCTGCCTCACTGATAAGACAGACATCCACGAGGAGTGATGTTTTACTCTCCAAAAGTTCCCTCGAACTGGCTTCAGCTAGCAGCGAACCAGCCAGAGTTCCGATAGCTCTCAGCGCCTCTTATAGCACTCCTTGGTCTGTAAGTCCTATTTCAAGCGAGGAAAGCACGTTTGTCCGAAAGGGCCAGGGTCGGTTGAAAGGGACTGGCTGGGGTGCTTCCCAAGCAAGCGCATTGTGGGGGGGGCAGGCACTGGCTGGGGGGCGGGTCCCAGCAGGTAGCCTGAAGGCGAGGCCACGGGCAGGGCATTGGCTGTGGGGGGGGCTCCCAGCAGGGGGCGCTGTGGGGGGTGGGGCAGGGTGCTAGCTGGGGGGGCGGTTCCCAGCCGCCCACCCACCAGCCTGGGACCAGGAGCCTAAGCGGATTACAAAGTCTAAGACCAGGAGGGATCAGCTGATCACTGTCTGAGCACCCCCTGACCTCACCAGAGCCCCCTCCCTGCGACTCCACCACACACACACCGCTCACCCCCCACACCTGTCACCCCCAACTCCAGCACGCACACACCCCTCACCCTCCACACCCATTACCCCCGACTCCAGCACACACACACTGCTCACCCCCACCCCTTACCCCCAACTTCAGTGCACACACACACATTCACCCCCTCTTACCCCCAACTCCAGCATGCACACACCTCCCACACTCCTCACCCCAACTCCAACACATACACACGCCCCCACCCCCCCGCGGAGCCCCCAGGCTGGATTCACAGAGTCCAACTGGCTGAATCTCAGTCTCAGCTCTGGACCATTCGAGTCTCCCAGCCCCCATGCTGCCCATGACCCTCTGCAGCCTCCGCTGGCACATCAGACAGCCGGTCTCAGTGTCAGGTCCTGCCCGTCGCCTCTCCCGTGCTGGTGCCCCTGCCCACAAGGCCAACCCCCATCACCCACGTCTCACACCTTCCAACAAGCCCCTTCGGGTTCTCCCAGCTGCCCCTCATGCCGGGAAAGCGCCCACCAGACACATCCACAAAATACCCTCGCTGTCCCCCTTCAACCTCCGACACCTCTGTGTGCTAGGCCAGGCGCAGCTCGAACCAGTCGAGGGAGCTGGGGTGCTCACCCCATGTCTGTACAGTGCCTGGCACAGAGGGTCCTGCCCGGAGGCGGGAGCGGGAAGACGTGGGGTACCCCCTGCTGGATCACACAGCAAGAGCCCAGCTCTGTGCCCAGAGCCTTGGGAGAACTCCTCCTGCAGCTGGCAAGCTGCTAGGTCCCCCGGCCCCGAGGGCAGAGTCCAGGCTGAGAACCACCCAGAGCCGGATATCGACATAGGGTGAGATCTGAGCCTACTGCTTCCATGTCTACCCAGCGCCTGCCCCGGCAGCCACCACCCTGCAGCCCAGTCACAAGCCCCCACACCGCTGCTACAGCCAGACACCCCTTGCTCCAGTCACAGAGCCCTGCAGACTAGTCACCCCCTGCTACAGCCAGCGAGATCTGCAGATCAGTCACCCTTGCTACAGCAAGGCACCCCCTGCTACAGCTTGACACCCCTTGCTAAAGCCACAGAGGCCTGCAGACCTGTCACTCCACTACAGCCAGACACCCCTTGTTACAGCTGCAGAGCCCTTAAGACCAGTCACACACACACACACCCCTGCTACAGCCAGAGGGCCCTGCAGACCAGATACCTCATGCTACAGCCAGCCAGCCCCTGCTACAGCCTGAGACCCACAAACCAATCACTCCCCTGTGTCCAGACACCCCCTGCCACAGCCAGAGAGAACTACAGACCAGTCACCCCCACTACAGCAAGACCCCCCCGCTACAGCTGGACACCCCTTGCTACAGCCACAGAGGCCTGCAGACCAGTCACTCCCTGGTACAGCCGGAGAGCCCTGCAGACCAGACACCTCCATGACAGCCAGACAACCCTCCCAGTGTGCTACAGGCAGTGCCAACCTCACCCTATTACACCAGCAACACCCCTGCACTCCACAGCTCCTGTCCCGTATGCCTACAACCACCCCTTCCCCCCCAGCCCACACTGCAGCCTAACCTGTGCCCTGGCACGAAGGGGCTGCTGGCAGGGAGTCTGTGCACGTGGGGTGGCCACAGGCTGGGAGGGGGCAGGCACTGGCCCACTGGCCTTTGCTGCTGGGCAGAGGTAGTGTCAAAGAGACAGCAAGGGGCTCAGGGCAGGACACCCCCTGCTCGTGGGGCTGGGACATCCCCTCTGCTCCACCTGCCCCTTCCCATTCCATGCAGGCGGCCACCAGCAGTGGGGGGCAGCTGTGCCGGGATGGCAGATCCTTCTCATCAGCCTCGGGCACACAAATTTCCTCCAGGCCTTGGGTACTGACCCCACCCCAGCTTCCTGGGCTGAGATCCCCTTGCCCTGCTGTGGGGGCAGGGCCCCAGGGGTTGGGAGGCACTGCGGGTGTCACCCCTCCATGCTCCCCCTGCGGGGGGCAAGGGCACTACATGGCAGGCTCTGCAGAGCCCTCCCCCCACGGGCTGCCAGGGCCTCCCGTGCAGGGGAACCAGCCAGCCTAGTGCCAGCAAAGAGTGGCAGGGCCACACACTGCAGGGACAACTGGGGGGGCAAGGAGGGGATCTGCGGCCACAGGGGGCAGACATAGGCCACTGGGGGGCAAGGGCGGGGATCTGAGGCTGCAGGCTGGTGGGGCAGGGGCCACTGGGGGGCAAGGAGGGGATCTGAGGGCACAGGAAGGGAGGCGGGGGGCAAGGGCAGGGATCAGAAGCCACAGGTGGGGGGTCAGGGGCCACTGGGGGGCAAGGTTGGGGCTCTGAGGCCGCAGGGGAGGCAGGGGCTGCTGGGGAGCAAGGGCAGGGATCTGAGGCTACGGGGGGGGCGGGCAGAGGCTGCTGAGGGGGCAAGGCTGGGGCTCTGAGGCCACAGGGGGGGCAGGAACTGCCGGGGGGCAAGGGCAGGGATCTGAGGCCACGGGGGGGGCAGAGGCTGCTGAGGGGGCAAGGCTGGGGATCTGAGGCCGCAGGCGGGGGGCCGCTGGGGGGCAAAGCTGGGGCTCTGAGGCTGCAGGGCGACAGGCAGCCGCCTGTCTGTAGCTTGTGACACCGCAGGGCCGGGAGATGCAGTGGGGCCAGGCGTGCCGGGGCGATCCCAGAGCGGTAGTACTGAACGGAAGGTCTCTCACCTCCCGCAGGCCCCTTTGCCCCCATCCTGCTCAAGGCCTCATTCCAGCGCCCTGCACCGCAGCAGCCTTTGGGAAGGAGGGGGCTGCACCCGGGCCGTCAGCCAGGGGCGCGCTCCATGGCAGGAAAGGCTCACCCATTCCCACTGTCCGGAGGGTAGAGACCCGGGGGCCTCACGGGAGCAGGCCCAGCCCAGAGGCCGGGGTGGGGCGGGGGGGTTAGAGCTGGAGCATAACTTTGGCTTCCCAGAGCGGTGCAGCTCGAGGACCAGCAGCGTCCAGTCACGCCAGCTGCCACGTCAGCTCAATGCCAGCCTGAGGAGGGCCCCCGAGGTTCACCGCCATGGGAGGCATTTCGACCCTCCCAGCTCGACACACCTGCCTGCCGCTCCCCTCCCTCGCCTGTGGGCCCCCAGCACAGGGTCACGCGGGGCGAGGCCCAGGAGGGAGCCGGTGTGTTCCCACGCGGACATGGCTAACGGCTCCGCAGGCAGCCCCTGGCGGCACCGGCCCCAGGCGCCCGAGGCAGCAGCAGAACCGGGGTCACCCGCCAGGCACTGGGCCGATCCGGGGCAGTGCTCTGGGGCTGGCAGCTTTGTTAGCGGGGCTGGGGAACCACAAGTCCGTCTCAGCTCCGGGGAGCCCCCTGTCCTCTGCCAGCAGATAAGGGGCCCAGGCCCCCTGAGGAGCTCCCCCCAGAGGACTAAGGCACCGTCCCCAGGCTGAGGGGGCTGCCCCAGCCAGACTCCATGGGGGAATGGGCCAGCAAGGTGTGAGGGGATCAGCCTGCACCTGACCCTGCGGGGGAAGGAGCTGTCCTGCCTCCCAGGGCACCTGTCCCTGTGGGGTAGGGGCTGTCCCGCCTCCCGGGACACCTGTCTCTGCAGGGGGAGGGGCTGTCCCGCCTCCCAGGGCACCTGGTGGGGGAGGGGGAGGGGCTGTCCCGCCTCCAAGGGCACCTGTCCCTGTGGGGGGAGGGGCTGTCCCGCCTCCCAGGGCACCTG
>NC_133770.1:302416839-302437000 GCF_003597395.2 Chelonoidis abingdonii | reverse complement strand
CCCCCCCCCGCAGCCCACTTGGGTGGGGAGCAATATTCCAGCCACCCCAGCATCTGGTGCACAGCCCCCTCTCTCCCCAGGGAAGTGCTCAGGGCTCCCTATGCCACTGACTGCCCCCCACCCCCACGTCCCGATTTCCTAGCCTGTATCCAGCTGGCAGGGCTGGAAGGCTGAACCGGCTGCAGGGGCTGAGGCCCGTCAGGGACGGGGGAGCCCAGGGTGACAGAGCCGTGGCCCCAGTTTGAGGCCAGGGCCCAGGAGCAGCTCTCCCAGGAGCCCAGCGCAGAGGGGAGCCCTCGGCATGCTCCTTGTTGGCTCCTTTCCTGTTACCTCATCGGAGGAGAGCCCATGGCTCTGAAGACAGGGCCAGAGCTGCCCGGGACTCCCCTGCGCCACAGCTCACAGGACAGCTGGTGACAACAGCCAATCTGGCCGCCAGCCACAGCACGGCCAGCTCCCGGTGCCCTGCGAGCCCTGCCCCGGGACGGCCGCAGCCTCAGGCCTCCCACGCCAGGAGCTTGAACCCAGGCGCTGACATGACCCGCCTGCACACGCACCCCCGGATCACCCAGGGAGGGGCCCACGCCACGCTGGGAGGCTGCACCTTTCTCCTGCTAGAACTGCACCCCCTCCCCAGTACTGCTCCGAGGGGCAGCGCCCCCAGACCGAACGGCCACAGCAGGGGATTCCCCCACACACAGAGCACCTAGCAGCAGCACGCCCTGGACCAAGCATGGGGCTCCCGGCAGGAGTAGGGCCCGCTAGCAGTCAGTCGGAGCTTGCAGCCCCAGGCTGTTCAGAGCAGCAGAGCGCTCGCTGTGACAGAGCACACAGCCAGGCCATGGCCCTGCATGGCGCCAGGCAGCCCCCTAGCACTGGGGCTGTTGGGACAGCCCACGGGCCCCACCTTGCAGGGGTTTTCAGGGCCACCCCAGACCCAGCAGGACTCTCCCCCAGGGCAGTCACAATGCACCTTGGCGGGTCCCTGCCAACCTCCAGAGCATCTCCAGGACCAGCGGCAGCAGCAGGAGGGGAGGCTCGAGAGAGCAGTGCAGGCAAGCCAGCCCCCCCGGGCACCACAAGGGATGCGCTGGGTGGGACCCGGGAGAGGCTGGCAGCGCCCGGCTGCAGCTGGAGCACTGCTGAGCCCAGAAGCCTGTGTCCTGCAGCGAGGAGGGAGGAACATCCTGGAGGCTGGCTCTGAGTCTGAGTGGTTGGCGGTTTCCCCAGACGGCTGGGGCCCTCGTCCCCACACCTTAGCACAGAGAATGGTGGACGCTGCCAGCCGCTAGCCAAGGGAGCAACATGCCTGGGTTCTGTTCCTAGTCCTGGGAGTGGGGTCCAGGACTCCTGGGTTCCACTCCCAGCTCTGCATGTGACTGAGCCCAGCCGCGGCCCATCTGCGGAGCGGAGATAAGGCAGGAGCTCTGGGTGGGCCGGGCTGCGGTTATTATTGCTGGTGGGAGGCAGGCGATGGCTCTGGATCTTACAGGCTGCAGTGTCCTATGGGGGGCTTGTTCCTTTTACACACCTCAGCCAGTCTGTCCCCTTGGCAGAGCAGGGGAAGGGAGCCCCCCAGTCCCTAGCCGGCAGAGGGCCTTGAGCACACGCTAAAACCAACAGACAGCCTGGCCACAGCCTCTCCCGACAGGGGATGCCCCTGCCCCTGCCCCAGGAGACTCCTCTGAAGCGCGGTTCCCAGGGAGCGGGGGCAGCTGAGCGGAGATTCCTTGCTCCCTGCTCAGCACAGGGGCTGTTGTTTCCCTTGGCAGGACCTGCCAGCCCAGGCCCAAACCGCAGCCTTTTGCCATTTCCTTTCCTTTCTTCGCAGCTGGTGAGTCACTTGGCAAGAACAGCCCCAGTCAGCTCCCCTTCCCAGCCCCAGCCAGCAGTCACGGCCATGGGGAGACTAGTGGAAAAGCTGACTGGGGAGGGAGGGGGGTTCCCAAGAGTCCCATGGGGCCTTCCCCGCCCACAACGGCTGTGCGTTCATTGTCGCATGCGGCTCCAGTCAGCCTTAGAGACGGGAACAGAGCCCAAACAAACAACACCCGCCACGCTCGGCTAGCTACAGCATTCCTTTTCCCCCGTCCATCACCAAACCCTCCGGAGCTCTGTGCTCCCCACCACTCGCACGGCTCCCCTCCAGCCAGCACAATGAGTCTGCGGAACTCCCTGCTGCAAGGCACCAGTGAGGCCAAGAGCTGAGCAGGCCGCAGCAAAGAATTCGACAGGTCTACGGCGAATGAGATTCAGTGAAGGGACTGAGCTAGACCTGCACCCGCAGGGCATGGGCCAGGCACTGCCAATGCAAGAGGCTGCCCATGGGCCAGCTGTCCCAGACCTGCTCGCCAGGGGGAGCCTTGCATCCTCCCCTCACGCGGCTCAGGCTGGTGTTGTGGGACATGGGGCTAGACGGGACTGGGGGCTGTGCCCGCTAACCCGAAATAAATAATTGGAGATATACCAATCTCCTAGAACTGGAAGGGACCCTGAAAGGTCATTGAGTCCAGCCCCCTGCCTTCACTAGCAGGACCAAGTACTGATTTTACCCCAGATCCCTAAATGGCTCCCTCAAGGATTGAACTCACAGCCCTGGGTTTAGCAGGCCAATGTTCAAATCCCTCCCTCCACACTCCCCAGCTGCAGGTGGCAGATAGAGGGGGGCCCTCCAAGCACAGCATTCTGGCCTCAGAAGTGAGCAGGGGGCTCCAGCTGTGGGCAGCCCCCCTGCCCCAGGCCAGTGGCAAGAGCCCTGGGGCCAGACCAGAGCAGCGCCTGGGAATCAGGCTACTGCACGGTTAGCCCTGGCACAGCCTCTCCTGCCAAGCCCAGTCCTTTCGGGTCAGCCATGTCCAGACAGGCGGGAGACGGGGCCACGCTCAGCCAGCATGGGGCGAGCTGGGCATCCCTGGAGCTGCCCCTGCTGCTGGGCACGGGGCTCCACAGCCAGAGGTGCCAGGGAGACTCCGACCCAGCGCCAGGTGGGGCGCGCAGAGCCTCTGAGCCACAGCTCCTAACAGCCAGCCCTGTGCCCCACAGCAAGAGCAGGCTACAGTCACCATGCCCAGGGCTGGTTTTTGGTACCCAGGACAAACACCCTCCCCCTGTGGGACGCAGACAGACGCTGGCACTAAAAATCCCCCCACCCAGGGTGGGGCTTCCCAGATGCCACAGGGCAGCTCCCCCGCTGCTCCAGGGACATACAGTACAGGAGGCTGGGCTCACCCCACCCAGCCCCCCACACTCCTAGGCTGTGGCAGCTCACAAGGGCGGGGGCAGGGGTTAAACCTGACTGAGCTGAGTGTCGGGAGCAGGGCTGAGCAGAGAACCCAGGAGTCCTGAGCGCAGACCCGGCTGCAGTTAGGCCACATGAGAGGAGGCCGTTACAGGCCAAGGTTGGAGGCTCAGCTCCCTCTGCTGTGGGGTCCATCCCAGGCAGCCTGCAGTCCCTGTGGGTAGGAGGGGGACGGGGGGCAGACACAAGCCCCGTCCTGCTCCAGGACTCTGCTAAAGCCCCTCCGAGATGACAGGCCCTGGCAGGTGCGACCTTGGCGTGGAGGGTGGAGCGAGATGCCCTCTGAGCAGGCATGGCCCTGTGCCAGGGACATGGGCCCCTGTTCTGCCTGGGAACAGGCCCTGCTTACTGTCAAGGTGCCCGGGGGGATTCCTGGGCACGCCGCAGGGCCTAGGGAGGCAGAGTCCCTCGTGGCGCTGCCGGAGGATGGAAACCCCCCCTGCTCCCCCCCCCAGCACTGCTGGGCGCCTGCCAGTGCAGTGAAGCAGCAGCCGCTCCCCCCCACAGCCCCACTTTGCAGGGGGCAGCATCAGAGTGTGGTTTCCTGAACACCCGTGTGTGGGCCCTGAGCTGCTGCTGCCATGGCAACGCGGGCCAGCGCCCACCACCAGATGAGGCAGCGTGACATCCCGGAATGCCCTGCACGGATTCCACGGAAACCACAGCCAACGCCCTGGAAACGGGGAGGGGGGGAGATACGGCACCAGCTAGTTCCCTTGCTGGCTAATGCTGCCCTGGGCGGGGCGGGGGAGGAGGGCAGGGCATGCGTCGCCATCCTGCACCCGTCCCCAGCGCCTCCAATGCACTTCAGACATTCACCTGGCCCCACGGCCCCCAGAGCCAGCCGTTCACAGGCAGAGAACTATGGGGCAGGGCGGAGGCCCAAGCCAGGTGCAAAGGGAAGGGAACCTCCCGTCCCCTGCAAGCTATCCCTGAGGGACCCGCTGCCAGGGGGGCTGGAGGAAGAGGGGCCGCAATGGGGCTCCCTCCATTTCTGCCAGGAGGAAACAGACTCCAGCCTCTAGGGAGGGTGGCCACGCCCAGCCCCAGCTCTGCCTAGAGCCAGGCAGGGGGTGTACTGTAAACAGCAGGACACTGGCACAAAGGTGCAGGGGGAAGGGAGGTGCCATGGAAGGAGCAGCCCTAGAGAAACCAGGGGGGCTTGGCAGGATCGCCCCCCATGCAGGAGCTGCCAAGGCAGCAGGTAGAGAAGACAATAGCGCGGGACGGGGGGGAGGTGTTCTGAGAACCAGCATCAGTTTCATATAAAAATAACCCCGTCAGCGCAGCCCTGCCGCCAGCCTCAACAGCTGGTACTCGGGAACCCGCTCAGCAGCTGGAGAACACCTAACCCCCCACCCCCCTGCATGGGCAGGCTGGAGCCAGGGAGCTGCAGCTTGCAGGGTGACCAGAGAGAAACATCTCACTCTGCATCCCCAGAGCCTGCAGTCTGTCCCCCTGCCAGCCAGCCTCACCCCAAGCGCCCTGCAACCAGCGGCCCCCAAGCTGGGGGAGGGAACGCATCTCCTCCCCATTGATACCACTGCCCCAGAAACGCAGCATGCAACCCTCTGTCTGTCACCACTGCCTGCTGCTTGCCAGTCCAGCGCCCAGCCCTGCAGCAAGCCAACCCAGCAATGCAGTGACGGCGAGGCAGGCCAGCCCAACAATGGTCCAGCAATGCCCCATCCCCACAAACATCCAGCCAGGGAAGCACCTGCCAACGAGACCCCCAAGCTGAGCCGGACACCCCGCCTGGTTCCCCCACTGGGCATCCCCTGATTCTCCCACTCCCCCCGCTGGCAGGGAGCCCCCCTCCTCCAGGCTGCACAGATCTTGGCAAGGGCTAAGTGGAGGAGGCAGAGCCCCTCTAGGGACAGACGCCTCTTGCTGCCTTTAGACGGAGCCACCTCGAAGAACAGGCCCTGGGCAGGGCCCAGAGCGATGGGCGGGGGGGGGCTTAGCACAGACTCCCCGCCCCTCCACTGGGGCAGTGGGGTCAGCGCATCGCAGATCCTGAGTCAGCAGCTGCCCCATCTGGTTTACTCTCAAAGTCCAACACTGCCAGGACAATAGCCCCCAGATGGCACCTGGCTTGGCACCACTCACAGCTGCTCTCCAGGAACCACAGCATCCCTGGGCCTCTGTAGCCGTTTCCCTTCCCCTGGGTGCCCTGCACCATTCTGGCACCAGCTCCCTGCACACCCAGCCAGCCACCGCCGCCTGCTCCCCGGCCCCACGTAGCCGGTGGCACAGACCTAGACATGGACCACGGTCCACTGCCTGCATCCCAGGAGGCCTCAGCACCAGGGCTGTCTCTGCCCGCTCAGGCTGGCACGATGCAGCTGCAGAGAAGCCTTTAGAAATGAGAACATCTGAGCCCGTGCTGCTCTGGGGAAACTGAGGCCTGTGGACGGCAAATGACTTGCCAAGGACACACAACAAGCCTGGGACCGAGCCCCCAGGAGTCCTGCTCCCAGGGCCCCGCCCCCCGAGCCGGGAAAGAACCCAGGAGTCCAGCTTCCAGCCCCCAACCCAGTGAGAGAACCCAGGAGTCCGGCGGCGACGCAGGGGTTAAGCCGGCGCACACGTGCCCGTGTTTGGCAGGGGGGCGGGCGGACGAAGCGGCCGCCCACAGCCCAGCCCGGCTCCGCTCGGCCCGGCTCGGCCCGGCCGCTCTCACCTGGGGCGCAGCGCCGCCAGCGCCAAGCCAGCAGCAGCGCCAGCCCGTGGGCCCCCGCCACCAACCAGGGGAAGGGGCCGGCGGGGGCGTCCATGGCCACGGGGCGAGCGGCTCCGGCTCCCGCTCCCTGCACCCGCCCGCGGATCCTGCCCGGCCGCCTCCCTGGCCGGCCCACCTGCGCGCCCGCCGCCTCCGCACTGCGCTCGGCCCGCCCGCGGCGCCAGATCCGCCCCAAGGGACCCGCCGCCTCCCCCGGCCAGCAGCCCCGCCCCACGGGACCCCACCCCCGGGGGGAGCATTGCCCCACCCTGCCTGGGATTCCTTGGCCCAGGGCCCAGAGCCCAGCCCCCCGTCCTAGTGGGGAACTGCCTCTCCCGGGCACGCAGCCCCTGCGCCCCACGGCTCCCCCCAAAGGGGTGCATGCAGCACAGCCGGCCGAACCTGCCCCCCTCCTAGGCGGCCCCGCAGCCCTGGACGGCAGAGCCCTGCCAGAGCTAAGAACAAAGGTTCCCCCCCAGGGGCAGGCATGGACACCCGGCTGCCCCCCGCCAGCCCCAGTCGCCCCACGGCTCAGCCCCCATCACTCCCAGCTGGCAGCCACCAGGGGCTTTTTATAACCCAAACTGCTGGGGTGGAAATAGCCCAGCGGGCGCCTGGAGCCTGGCACACACAGGGGCAAGGCCCTGGGCCCCTACCTGGCACGATCTTCATGGGGAAGCAGCTTCTCCACGGCCAGGGCTGGGACAGAGGGGGCAGGAGCCCGTCACACAGAGCCCCCACGCAGGCTGCAGTGCCGCCCCAGTCCTGTGCCCATAGGGAAGGGGAGGGAGCAGGGGGCTATAAATATCCCAGCACAACCTGTCATGTCTCCCGAGTTAGAACATGACATGGCAACAGCGGGCAGGGCCCAGCCCCAGGCGGGAGGAGGGGCCACCTGCAGCCCCCCAGAGCCCAGTGGCTGGAGATCTCCCACCCCGCAGTGCAGGGGCCCAGCCACCCTCGAGATGGGAACCAGGACTAACCCTGTCCCATGGGCTCTGCAATGGCCCGGGGTTGGGGGCCCGTCCCACACAGAGGCCGCCCGCTCACCCTGTGCCCATCTCAGACTGGCAGCCCAGGCTGCAGCATGAGACAAGCACTTGGCGTCCGAGTGCAGCATTGCCTGGCAAAGCCAGCGCCTAGGAGCCTTGGGGCCAGCACCATCCCAAGCTGCACTGGCTCCTGCCTGGGGAAGAAGAGTTGTGGGCATGCCTGCCCCACCCCTGCACACAGGCAGTCCCCGGCACAGGGCTCTGGGTCCTGTCTAAAGTGCCCTCCCCAGGGCAGGTACTCAGTGCCGGTATCCCACCCCCCTCCCAGGGCTGCCAG
This sequence comes from Chelonoidis abingdonii, assembly GCF_003597395.2. Lineage (NCBI taxonomy): Eukaryota > Metazoa > Chordata > Testudines > Testudinidae > Chelonoidis > Chelonoidis abingdonii. The sequence goes on along the minus strand of NC_133770.1, from coordinate 302,429,651 downwards.
TCCCACACAGCTCGAATGGGTCCTGGCCAGGCCTGCGGCCTGGCTCACTGATGGGGTCAGAGCCCAGGCGGAAAGGGCCCCCGCAGGACTCTCGGCTTTACCACCTCCCCATGGCAAACAGCCCCCAGGCCTAGCCCCTGAGCGGAGAGGGGGGCTGGGGATTTCGGGGGGAGCTGGCACAGCAGGGGCAGGGCCAATTCAGGCAAGGGGATGGCAGCTGTAGGGCTCATCCCACAGCAGCATCTCCCTGGTAGGCCGCCCCACCTGACCCCACCCAACAGATGCCTGCCCCTGCAGTGCCACACCAACCCACGCCCTCTGGAGCCCCAGGCACAGCTCGCCAATCCCAGACGCCCCCAAGCGCAGCTCGGAGCAGCACCTGGTTTGCACCTTCCATCCCCAGGGTCTCAGCCAAGACAGCACCTCTGACCCCTCCTAGTTCCCCAGGACCAGCCATCACTGGGTGAGCAGAGCCCCCCGGGCAGGCAGGCAGGCTTGGGCACAGGAGAGACCCCCCCAAACACTCCTGCCACTGTCTCCAGCTGGGGGACCCAGTACACACAGGGGCAGGGCATTAACTGCTGTGCCTGCCCAACATCACACCGCTGCCCAGTGCCACCTGCAGCCCCTGCCCCATCACTGGGCTCGGGTGCTGCAGCCTCAGGGAACGACATCGCAACGACCCAGATCCGAGCCCTTCAGACTGCGGCAGGCGCCACCAGGCTGTGCCTCTGCCTGCCTCCTGCAGAGGGGCTGGACGTGCAGGGCCAGGCGGGGGCACAGGGAGCTCCCTGGAAATGCCCGCCAGCCCCAGTGCCCCCAAGTCCAATCCAGCAGAGCACCAACCTCCAGCCCAGGGTTTCACTGCAACTAGCCAACTAGAAGACAAGAGAAGACCCGGAACTGGACCCCTCAGCCCCGGAACGGGCTCTGGGCAGAGCCCCAAGGTGCTGAGCCAGACCCGGGCAGCTAGGCCAGGCGGCTGGGATGCCAGGGAACCCAGCCAGAGCCACAGCGTCAGGGCTGCTGCAGAGACTGGGCTCAGGGGGGCTGGGGGGGGGGGGCTGCTGCCTGCCTCCCCGTCACAGCGATTCCTTCTCTCCAGCCCAAAGCCACAGGCGGGTCAGGCCCATCGGTGGGACAGGACAGGTGATGGGGTGGCCCCTTGGTGGGGAACCTCTTGTCCCAGGCACCCCGTGGGTGAGGTGAGGCCAGGCCAGCAGGAGTCACTAGGCAGAACCCCCACCCCAGTGCTCGTTACCGTGGCTGGGTACAGGGGGACCAGGGCCCATCCCCATTCACAGCCCCCCACCGGCAGGGAGGGCCCCCCGCAGCCTGCTGCATGCAGGAGTGAGCCCCAGCACTTTGCAAAGGGAGGGGGCTGCTGGGACAGGCAGGGAGAGAGCGGCGCAGCCACGATGAGCTTGGCCTGAGGCCCAGGGGTGCGTAGGCTCGGAGCAGGGCAAGACCCACTCTCCCCATTCCTCCGGGCAGGCTGCCCCAGGCTCCTACCTTGGCCCTGCTGGATGAGGTCTTCCATGAAATACCTGCCATCCTCCCAGTCCATGGCTCTGGCTGCGGCAGTGGGTAGCTCAGCTCGGAAGCAGCAGCAGCTCCTCACACCCCCTCCTGCCAGGCTGCAGCCGGCCCCCTTCCAGCCAGAGCAAGTCCCAGCAGCGCCAGGAGCTCAGTGCCTGCCCTGCAGGATGCACCAGGGGCTCGGCCTCCCCTCCTCTTCCTCTTGGCGAAGCCTGGCAGCCAGGAGCCCACCCGCAGGCTCCCGCCTCAGCCTTCCAAATCTGCTCCAGCTGCCGCGAGAGGAGCGGCCAGGATTCTTGTGGCATTCAGCAATTCAGCCCCTCTGCTCCACACGAGTCCGAGGGGCCTGAGGAACGCTGGCTCCAGCTCCGGGCCACAGGGCTTTCCACATGCCCCGAGCTGGCGCCTCTGTGGGGCCGGTGGGGCCTCGGCCCGCTCCTCCAGCCAGGGCAGCGCATGGGAACTGCAGCACCAGAGGGGCTGGAGCAACCCGCTGAGGATCCAGCTCCTACGAGCCCTGGGGCAGCCGCAGACAGCTGGGCACAGCGGGTGCTGCTCAGGGGCCTGGGGCAGTGCCCGGGGCTTTGTGCTACTGAGGGCTGGAGCCAGGGCAGATTCAGGAGCCGGTTTAGTCCCCTTCCAGCACATTCCACCCCAGGGCAGCCCCGTCCGAGTTGTCCTGGAGCACCCACTGCCGGACCTGGTACTTTGCCCTCTCCCCACCTGACCCCAGACCCATCCCGGGGATCTCAGCAAGGAGCAGACCCCTGGGGCCCTGGATCTCCTGCTGAACCAGAGGGTCCCGCATGCCAGATCCCCCTCCCCACATCTGCAAAGGCCGGGCCATGGGAGAGCACGAAGGAGCCCCCTGCCCTGCAACAGGCCCCCGGAGAAGGCCAGCTCCAGCCTCACTCTCACCCCACCCCTGTCAGGGAGCTGGGTTGGGGGGAGACCCCCACCTGGGTCCGGTTCCCTGCCCTCCCCACAGCAACCTTCCCCCCAGCGCCTGCCCGGCTGCACAACACCAGCGCCAGGCGAAGGGTTAACAGCACAGCGAGGAAGCAAGCAGGGTGGTCGGGGGCCATGGGTCAGTGCTGAGGGGCGTGGGCAGAGCCTTGGGGTGGGGGAGGCCCAGGGCCATGGGGCAGGACAGAGGGGTGTGGGCAGAGCTGGGGCAGGGAGAGCCCAGGCCGAGCCGTGGGGCAGGACAGAGGGGCCTGGGCACAGGCAGAGGGAGCCCAGGAATGTGGGCTGAGCTGGGGGCAGGGAAGCCCAGGCTGAGCCGTGAGGCAGGACAGAGGGGCGTGGGCACAGCTATGGGGCAGGGGGAGCCCAGGCCGAGCCGTGGGGCAGGACAGAGGGGTGTTGGTACAGCCGTGGGGTGGGGGACCCCAAGGCCGAGTCGTGGGGAAGGACAGAGGGTCGTGGGCACAATTGTGGGGCAGAGGGAGCCCAAGCAGAGCCATGGGGCAGGACACAGGGACGTGGGCACAGCAGTGGGGCAGGGGGAGCCCAAGGCCAAGCTGTGGGGCAGAACAGAGGGGTGTGGGCAAGCTGTGGGGCAGGGAGAGCCCAGGACGAGCCATGAGGCAGGGCAGAGGGGTGTGGGCACAGCCGTGGGGCAGAGGGAGCCCAGGCCGAGCCGTGGGGCAGGACAGAGGGGGGTGGACACAGGCAGGGGGAGCCCAGGGCTGTGGGCAGAGAAGCCCAGGGCCGAGCCGTGGGGCAGGACACAGGGACATGGGCACAGCAGTGGGGCAGGGGAAGCCCAGGCCGAGCTATGGGGCAGGACAGAGGGGTGGGGGCACAGCCGTGGGGCGGGGGAGCCCAAGGCCGATCTGTGGGGCAGAACAGAGGGATGTGGGCAAGCTGTGGGGCAGGGAGAGCCCAGGCTGAGCCGTGGGACAGGACAGAGGGGTGTGGGCACAGCCGTGGGGGCAGAGGGAGCCCAGGCCGAGCTGTGGGGCAGGACAGAGGGGTTTGGGCAGAGGCAGGGGGCAGAAGGAGCCCAGGCCAAGCCGTGGGGCAGGACAGAGGGGTGTGGGAACAGCCGTGGGGCAGAGGGAGCCCAGACCGACCCGTGGGGCAGGACAGAGGGGTGTGGGCACAGCCGTGTGGGCAGAGGGAGCCCAGGCCGACCCGTGGGGCAGGGCAGAGGGGTGTGGGCACAGCTGTGGGGGCAGAGGGAGCCCAGGCCGAGCCGTGGGGCAGGGCAGAGGGGTGTGGGCACAGCTGTGGAGCAGAGGGAGCCCAGGCTGAGCCGTGGGGCAGGACAGAGGGGTGTGGGCACAGCTGTGGAGCAGAGGGAGCCCAGGCCAAGCCGTGAGGCAGGGCAGAGGGGTGTGGGCATAGCTGTAGGGCAGGGGGAGCCCAGGGCCGAGCCGTGGGGTAGGGCAGAGGGGTGTGGGCACAGCCATGGGGCAGAGGGAGCCCAGGGCCGAGCCGTGGGGCGGGGCAGAGGGGTGTAGACACAGCTGTGGGGCAGAGGGACCCCAGGCCGAGCCGTGGGGCAGGACAGAGGGGCTTGGGCACAGTCGTGGGGCAGAAGGAGCCCAGGCCGAAGCGTGGGGCAGGACAGAGGGGTTTGGTCACAGTCGTGGGGCAGAAGGAGCCCAGGCCGAGCCGTGGGGCAGGGCAGAGGGGTGTGGGCACAGCTGTGGGGCAGAGCAGAGGGGCGTGGGCACAGCCAGGGGGAGTCAGCGCGGTGGGGAAGGCGCCCGCACTGGCAGCTGTTGGACAATGAGCCTATTGTCCCAGCAGAACAGCTGCAGGGCGGGGTGGGACGCGCTACCTGCCAGGGGGCGTGTGTTGGGGGGGGAGCAGCAAGCCCAGACGCCCCCCCGCCGGCAGGACCCGGCCCAGGAGCTGTGGCTGACTCACGCCCCAGGAACAGGCCAGCTCTGCGCGTTTCCTGGTGGAAACTTGGAGCCGAGGCGCTCGGCCAGCAGCAGCAGCAGCAGCAGGGCCAGGGCCTCGAGCAGGGCTGCTCCCCACCCCGCAAGGTGCAGGGACCCCCAGCCAGCCAAGCCCACCCTACCTCGGGCCGGGCAGGAGGGGGATGGGGCAGCAGGGCACAGCCCCCTCCTCCAGCGACCAGCTGCCCAGTGCTCAGCAGCGTGGCCAGGGGACCGCGGGTCACCATGGGGCCAAGCTGAGCCGAGCAGCCGGCAGCTCGGAGCAGGCTGAAGCGGGTGGGGGGCAGCTAGGATCACCGCCACCCCACATGGGTGCAGGCCCATAGCCCAGCCCCTCCCGCAGCACAGGCTGTCTGGCCATCGGGGCCTGTCCCGCACTCGGACATGGGTTCTGGTCTCCAGCACACGCCGCAGGTGGTGCAAACGTGCTGCTCACCCCAGGCTGGCAGATGCCCACTCTGAGAAGGGAACACCCCTCTGCTGCCCCTCCTCCGTCCCCTGAAGGCCTTCGTCCTCCATGACTTCCGCCCCATCCCCTCCTGCCGCAGGGGGTGCAGCTAGCCCACGGGATGGGCCCTGAACAGGGAGGGCAGCCTGCCCCACGTGTCCACAGGGCGCGGCCAGGGACACGTGCTGGCTGGGGGGCAGGAGCCCCAGTGTGAGAATGGGCAAGATACCTGGCACCGCCCAGCACTGGCCCTGCCCCCGGAGCAGCACCCACGCTGGCTGGTAAGACGCCTGCACCCCCTCCTGCAGACCGGCTGTGGCATTAGCCCACCAGCCCGGACAGGCTACACACTTAGCAAGCCACCAGCCCTAGCCGCTCCGCACGCGCTCCCGGCCTGGGACCCCCCACCCGCAGTTCTGTGCCACTCGTGAGCCAAGCGCACGTTTTCGGGGAGCAGCCCCTGGGTGGGGACCCACTGCTGGGATAGACACAACCTCAGCCCCGCCGTGTGACCCTGTTGCATGGCCCCGCCCTGCCCACCTCCCACGAACGTGCCAAATGCCCAACAGGGCAGAGGAGCCCACACTCAGAGCACCAGCAGCTGCTGCACTCATCCACCCCTCAGTGCCTGTGCCACCGGCCAGGGTGAGTGCGGCCATCCCCCAGCCCTGCGACAAGCCGGACAAAGCCCCTGATCCCCAACAGCAACCCCAGAGCTCTCCCCATACGCTGCCTGCAGCGGGCCCCATAGGCCGAGAATCGGGGTCCCTCTCCCTGGGGCCACCTCTGACCTTGGCAGCAGAACACAGCAGCTGGAGGAGGACGGGGAAACTGATGGCCAAGGATAGCACGGGGCCCTGCACCTGTTGGCATGCCGGGCCCCCCCTGCAGAGGCAGGGGGCACGAGAACCCTGCCTGCTGGCCGGCTGTCCCTACCCCCACCCCTGGGCAAGCCAGAGCTCCCGCCTCGCACAGACCGGGTGGGAAAGGGTTAAGGGCAGTCCCGGGCCCGCGAAGCCCCCCTCCCCCAGCATTCACATATCCCTGTGCCAGCACCCCCCAGGGCCCAGTGGAGGGGAACCCCCCTTCCAGGTAAGGCCATGGCCGTGTCCCCTCCCCACCAGCACCACTCGCCGGCTCCAGGCTCCCCCCACTCGAATGAATGAACACAGCCGCCCCTGCTGCCCGGCGCTGTTCCCTGTGGGGGGGCACGACGCGGCCCCATGCACCCCCCCCCGAGCACGCTGCCCCCTCCCCACCAGCGAGGGGTGGGTCGCTAACCTGGGGCAGGGCTGGGTTCCGGGGCCGGCCTGGACACTCCCCCTGCTGAGGCAGCCTCCACGTGCTGCTCCTGGGTCTCCTCTCTCCTGCGGTACGCCTGGCGCGAGTCGCTGCCCGCCTGGCGTTTGGGAGGGCAGCTGGTCAGGCCCAGCACCGTCTGCACCCGGGGGCCCGCAGCGGGGCGCCGCATGGCCATGGCCACGGGGCAGCGAATGCGCTGCAGGGAGGCGGGCACGATCTCAGGTGGCAGGTGCAGGTACTGGCGCAGGTGGCAGATGCCCTCGTTAGTCAGGTACCAGTAGCAGTGGCGCCAGGCGAAGGTCTCGCGCACCAGGCCTCGCGACCGGAGCGAGCCCATGGCCCGCATCACCTGCAGGTTGGTGACGCCGGGCAGCTGCGGGTGGAAGCTCTGCGGCCGCTTGTCCTTCTTGGCCACCATCACGCCCTCGCGGAAGAGCAGCTCGTAGATGGCCTGCAGCCGCTCCAGCGGCATCAGCATCCCTGCCACCATGGCGGGCACGGCGCGGGGCACGGGCAGCACACAGCCAGGAACAGCCCTCTCGGCAGAGGCAGCCGGAGAAGCGCGCCTCCCTCCCGGCCTGGCTCAGACCGAGCAGCCGCGCACTGGCGAGTGACAGCAGCTCCACCCCCGCTCAGGCCTGGGGGGGGCATGCCCGCTCACTCCCTGGCTGTGACACACACGCGGATATGGGCGCCAGGGGCTCGGCAGCCCCTCCCGGGCACCACACGCCCTCCTGACAACAGGGAGGGGGGAGGAGAGGAAGCGCCAGATTTGCCGGCTTTGCTCTGGCCAGGAGTTTCATCATAGTTTCCCCTCCAGTTTCCCACAAGTGGGGCGGGGTGAGGGGAGCGTGGGGCTGGGGGAGAGGGTGGGAACCCGGCACTTTGCTTTCCACTGCACACGACTCAGCAAAAGCGAACTGACCAGACGGGTCCGGCCGGGGGCCAGAGCCCCACGCGGTGAGGCACAAGGGCACAGGGGAGGGGCTGGACAGGAGAGGCCAGAGCAGCCTGCCCAGCCCCACCCCCAGCAGGCACATCCCTGTCATTCCTGGCACCCTGCCCGGGAGGCCAGGCAAGGAGGGTGTTGGCCGGCTTTAACCACTTCCATGCCAGCCAGCTGCTCTCTGAGGCTGACAAGCCAGGGAACAGCACCCAGGCTGGGGGGCCCAGACTGACCCAGCCCCCCAGCCAGTGATCACAGCACCCATCTAGCCACACAGCCCCCTGGAGGAGTCACACTGCACTGAGGGGAAACTGAGGCATCAGGCGGGCACAGGACCTGCGCAGCAACACACAGCAGAACCCAGGAGTCCTGGTGCCCAGCCCCTGCTAGGCCCCACTCCCTGCCTGCAGGGTTACACCGAGAGCTCAGCATACGCCTGGCTGCCCCGGAGCAAACGGGGCACCACTCCTCAGCATCCTGGGGAGACACCTTGCGAGCAGCCAGCAGGTCACCGGGGTGGTTATGTGGCCCAGCCCCCGAGCCAGCACCCAGGGCCTCCGGCCCCATAAGGCAAAGGCTCTGTACTCCCCTCCATAGCCCCTGCCTGGCCCCAGTCTGTGTCTGGGGGACACGGGAAGTGCCAGTCTCTGCACAGAGCAGCTCAGAGGCCCCACTCACAGCACCAGCTGCCCTCCTGCTGCAGTGCTGGCCCAGACCCAAAGCGGGGGCTGGGCTGGGCTAAGCTAGGGAGGGGAGGTCAGGTCAGCTGCCTGGGCCCTAGCCCTCTTGGGGCACCATATAGGGACCAGCCTGAGGGAGGGCACTGCCCCTCCACCCCAGGCACCAGCCCCATCAGCCGGGCAGCAGAGACAAAGGCCCTACACCAGTCCTGGCCACACAGAGCGGAGGAGTCACCTACTCCCCCAAACACCTGTACACACCCATCCCCCACCTACCCCCACAGACCCAGTAACCCCCCCAGACAACTGTACACACCCATCCCCCACCTACCCCCCCAGCCAAACTGACAGGGAGAGGCTGGTCCCAGTCATGTGTGGCCAGGGGAGAAGGGGGAAGATCCCCTGGTGGGTCTCTTCCCTGAGACAGGAGCCGGCCCTTGCTGGAATCAGTTCCCCTCTCTGACCAGCTAACCCCTGCCCAGCAGGCAGAGATCAGAGACGCTGCATTGGTACCAACAGCTGTTTTCCAACCAGCCTGGGCTCACTGACCAAGCTGTCCACTGGGTGGAGCCTGGAGCCGTCAGGACAGAACACAGCCCAGGCCCTGGAGGGAGAGGTCAGAGACATGCTGACTTAGGAGTGTTCCTGCTGCCCTCCAGCCCTGGACCACTCCCGTGGGGCTGGTCCCCAGGAAAGGCTGGTTGATCAGGTTCTGTGGGGCCTATCGGAAGCTCAACGCCATCACCATGTCTGGTGCCTGGGCCTGACGAGATACTAGACAAGCTGGGCAGGCCTCGGTACCCCACACCAGGGATCTCACCAAGGTTACTGGCAGGTGCTGTTGGATCCAGATGCCACGATGAAAACTGCTTTTGTTACCCCTTTGGGGCTGTACAAGTCCCTGGTGCTGCCTTTCAGCCTCAAGGAGGCGCCAGTCACCTGCCAGTGCCAGGGAGATCAGTCCCAGAGGGGATGGAGAATTGTACCCTAGTGGAGTGCTTCTCAAACTATCCGATGTGGCGGACTGGCAGTTTTTTCCCCCCCAGTGTGCCAGGGGCTGGTACCATATTTCCACCATATTATCGTTATCATAAATGATCTGGAGAAAGGGGTAAGCAGTGAGGTGGCAAAGTTTGCAGATGATACTAAAATACTCAAGATAGTTAAGACCAAAGCAGATTGTGAAGAACTTCAAAAAGATCTCACAAAACTAAGTGAGTGGGCAACAAAATGGCAAATGAAATTTAATGTGTATAAATGTAAAGTGATGCACATTGGAAAAAATAACCCCAACTATACGTACAATATGATGGGGGCTAATTTAGCTACAACGAGCCAGGAAAAAAAATCTTGATCATCATGGATGTTCTCTGAGAATGTCTCACGCAGTGCACAGATGGTAGTCAAAAAAGCAAAACAAGATGTAGAATTCATTAAAAAAAAGGGAGGAGAGAATAAGACTGAGAATCTCTTATTGCCTTTAATATTATAAATCCATGGTTATGCCCACATTCTCACATACTGTGTAACGATGTGCTCCTCACTTCAAAAAAGATATACTTGGCACTAGAAATGTTCAGAAAAGGGCAACTAAAATGATTAGGGTTGGAGAGTGTTCCCAAACGAGAAAGATTAAAGAGGCAGCCTCTGCCAGCCTGGAAAATAATAGGAGACTAAGGGGGGACTATGATAGAGGTCTATAAATATGCGTGATGTGCAGAGAAAGGATAAGGAAAAGTTTAGTTACTATTTCCCAAATACAAAAACTAGGGGCCACCAGATTGAAATAAGGTGCAGCATTTAAACAGAAATAAAACAGGAAGCGCTCGTTCACACAGCGCACAGTAATCGAGTGAACTCCTACCTGAGCAGAGGTTGTAAGGCTGGACAATTAACGGCGTTTAAAAGGAACTGGATAAATTTCATGAGTGGCAAGTCCATAAATGGCTGATAGCCGGATGCGTAAGGAATGGTGTCCCTAGCCTCTGTTTGTCAGAGGATGGAGATGGATGGCAGGAGAGAGATCACTTGATCATTGCCTGTTAGGCTCACTCCCTCTGGGGCACCTGGCATTGGCCACTGTCAGTAGACAGGATACTGGGCTGGATGGACCTTTGGTCTGACCCAGTACGGCCGTTCTTATGTTGCATAGGCACGCAGCACATCAGATCAGAAAAACTAACATTCTTCTCTGTATTAACTGGAACGGGAGTGTGGCGTACATGCAGAGATGTTCCCATTTAAATACACTGAAGACTGACTGAAAGGCTGTGCATCTGGGTGGATAGGATAAATGACTAGATCCAAGAAAATATTACTTAAACATTCGTAGTAATATTAATTTATATCAGAAACAATATAATGAATAAAATAAAAATTGGCAGACTTTTTATTTTGTTTATCAATATTATAATATGTGCTTCTGAAAACATATTATTTAATATTGTTGATTTTTATCGACTGATAATTATTCTTGGTGGAATTCCGGTGTGATTTCTAAATTATACTATTATATCTCTCTCTCTTTCCTGGATACTTGCCGCGGACCAGCAGCCAATGGCTTGCGGACCGGCACCAGTCCACGGACCACCACTTTGAGTAGCACTGCACTAGCGGACATGGATTAGATTTCAGCCATTAGCCAGAGCTGGGAGGGCCAGGTGTCTCAGGTGAAGAGGGGGCTGGGTTGCCTCCAGGATGCAGGGCTGACTGTAAAAGCTGGGAAGTGCAAGGTGGGGATGGTGGAGGTGTCGTACCTGGGCCACAAGATGGGGAGCAGCTGCCTAAAGCCAGAGAAGGCCACGGTGGGGGCTACCAGTCTGGGGAGCAGCCCAGGCTCTAAGAAACAGGCCCAGGCCTATACTGGGATGGCAGGGCACTGCCAGAGGTTTGTGCCCCACGTTAGCTCTGCGTCAGCTCCCACCACTGGGCTATGCAAGAAGGGGAAGCCAGGCAAGCTGGTCATGATCCAGCAGTGCCAGAGGGCTCTCTGCATGCTGAAGGAGGCTCTGGTCAAGGGCCCGGAGCTGGGAAACCCAGACAGTGACCTGCTGTGACGTTAGAAGCGTAATATAATATCTCATTGGAAGGTGACAGGGCCAGAAAGAGTTAATTACCTCCCAGACTGACCTGACCCAGGGCCGAGCTTTAGAGACTGGTTAGGAAGATCTGTAAATGAACAGAGCTTGGAAATGCAGCCGCATCGGTAGAGGTAGAAGGGGAGGTGTTTGCTCAGGGCTTGGGATGTCAGCAAATAAGTCTTGTCTATCGCTAGAGCTTTGATTCAAAGATCAAAAAAGGAACATGAACATTTAGGAAGATACTGGAGTGAAATAGTGTTATTGTCTGTGTGTCTCTTTGAAGGTTGTGGTCACCTGTATCTGAACTGTTAATGGGTAAATTACCCTGTGCTAATTGCCAGGATGTTTGGGAGAAGGAGAGTTAAGCCGATTGTCTTCTCAGGCCAAAAGGCTGGTGGAAATGTATTAAAAACTCTGGGACTTGATCCTGCTTCATCTCCGATCTGCTTTGGGTTTCAAGAGGCGGAAACCCTAAGCCATAAGGATTGAGATCCCCAGTCACTGACTGGAGCCACCCTGAATATGGAGATAGAAATAATCTAGAGCTTATAGTCCAAAAAGAACTTTTGGCAACTACAAACTCACTATCTCTGCTGTGTATCTGAACCTCAAGAGATTGAACTCAAGTCTGTCTGTATATTGATCTTTCAACCAACTCTCTCTTTTCTTTTTCTAAATAAATTTTAGTTGAGTTAATAAGAATTGGCTGTAAGCGCGTGTTTTGGGTAAGATCTAAGTTATCCTTTGACCTGGGTCTGGGACTTGATCCTTCGGGATCAGAAGAACCTTTTCCCTTTTACTGGGGTGTTGGTTTTAATAACCAGTCGTCCCCACAAGGAGCAGTTCTGGTGGTGATACTGGGAGACCAGAATGTCTAGGGGAATTGTTTGTGTGACTTGTGGTTAGCCAGTGGGGTGAGATCAAAGTCCTCTCTGTCTGGCGGGCCAATGCAAAGGGGGAGAAACACTCCATCATGTACCTGAGCAAGAAGCTGCTGCCCCAGGAGCAGGGCTATGGGGCCATAGAGAAGCAGTGCCTGGTCAAGGAGTGGGCTCTTAAAAGGCTGCAGCCAGATCTATTTGAGTGGCGCTTCACTGTGTACCAGGAGCATTCGCCCTGCCTTGGCTGCACCAGATGAAAGGGGCCAATGCCAAGCTGGAGTCTGTCCTTCCAGGATTGTGAGATGGAGGTGGGTTAAGGGGGGCGCCAATGTTCTAGCTGATGGTTTGTCCCGGAGAGGGGGCCCTGAATTTCCCCAGGTCACTGGCTAAAGTGACCCCACTCAGTTCAGTCTCAAAGGGGGGAGAAATGTGACAAAGTGGGGATTTCCCCTTTTTATGTTGTTTGTGAGTCTTACTGTTCTGCATGAATGCTGTGTGTGCCTCAGTTTCCCTATGTATTGCACCATTATCTGGGTGGTGGGAATAAGCGTGTGGTTGCCCCCTCGTAACCTGAGACCCAGGAGGGGGATGTGACCAGGTGACTCTTGGCCCAGGGAGCGACACAGGCTGGAGGAGGAGCAACACGCAGGGCAGGGGCCAGGCAACTGGAAAGGAGTCGCCCTCGGCTGGCTTGGGGCACAGGGGAAGGACCAGAGCCCTGGCTCTGGGCTCCCCTCCCCTCAAGATGAACTTGGCTGAAACTCACTGATTTCTCTGCTGACAAGTTCTGCCCTACGCTGTGTCCTGTCAACTAATAAACCTTCTGTTTTACTGGCTGGCTGAGAGTCACGTCTGACTATAAAGTGGGGGTGCAGGACTCCATGGCTTTCCCAGGACCTCGTTGTGACGAACTGGGACTGATCTTAATGTTTGCTCTGAACACTGTGTTGGTGCCTCAGTGTCCCCTAGGCAGTTCTTAAGTATCTAGGTGGTGGGATAAGGGTGTGTGATTGCTGCAGAG
>NC_133770.1:302409611-302414087 GCF_003597395.2 Chelonoidis abingdonii | reverse complement strand
CACAGACCCAGTAACCCCCCTGACACCTGTACACACCCATCCCCCACCTACCCACACAGACCCAGTAACCCCCCCCAACATCTGTACACACCCATCCCCCACCTACCCTCACAGACCCAGTAACCCCCCGACACCTGTACACACCAATCCCGTCACCTATCCACACAGACCCAGTAACCACCCCAACACCTGTATACACCGATCCCCCCAGACTCAGTAACCCCCCCCGACAGCTGTACACACCAATCCCCCCACCTAAACGCACAGACCCAGTAACCCCCCAGACTACACAGGATCACACCTGGAAAGAAAACTTCCACCACCTCTTCTGTCTTTCAAACAGCCCCCGCCCTGGCCACGCTCCCCACAGACCAGGACACACCAACTCAAGGTGTCACCAGCCACAGCGAGACCACCACTCCTCTCAAGATCCAGGGGTCCTACACCGCCTGTCACAAGGTGTGTACCTTATCTGAGTGCCCCAACAGCAGCTGGGCGGGTGAAGCCAGACTATCACTAACGCTCCAATGAACTTGCACAGGAAATGATACAGAGCAGCAACACACCACGTCACTCATGGGCCAACACTTCACAACGCACCGCCGCCAGGTCTGACCTCTCTGTCCTTGTCTTCAATGGGACCTGCACACCGTCCAAAGAAACTCCCGCCTTGGCTAGACACTAAAACCCCCAGCGCGAGCGGAGACGCTGCCTTTCCGGCTCATCACAGCCTGAGACCCGCGAACCCCCGATTGGCCCGGCTACAGGGGGTTAACAGGCTGCTGCACCCAGAATGGACCCCGGCAACCCGTGGTCCCTGCCTGGGGTGCCCTGTGTGGCGCTGCGAGTCCTTCCCCAGGCCGCAGGGAGCTCGGCAGACAGAGCCCAGAGGAAGGAGCCGGGGCCCAGGCTGCCCACAGCAGAGCCTGCTGGGGCCGGGGCTCCGCGAGCAGCCTCGGCCCTGCTACCTGCCCGGGGCGGCCATGGGGACGGAGCCCAGCACTCTGCCCCCTCTGCTGCCCCCTGGGCACACAGCCATGAACGCCCGCAGGTCCCAGGCTCCAAGGCAGCACCCTGCCAGTGCCACAGGGAGACTGCAGCCAGCCAGGGACATTTACCGTCCCCAGAGCCTGTCAGCTGAACTTAGCTGAGGGCCTGGGAATGGCTGGCTCGCCCCCGTCACCAAGGCACTGACAGCCCCCCGAGCACCTGCCCTGGCCCAGCAGCCAAGCCCCATTCGGCCCAGCCTGGGAAAGCCAGACAGAGCCACGCTGCAGGGAGCTGGGCCAGGGGAGGGGCAAAGCAGCTGCCTTTCGGGGTCTCTGCTCACGCCAGCCAGCCGGCTGGGAGAACTGGGCTGGGTCCTGCACTCCAAGGGGCCCAGATGGGCTGGCTGCCCGTCCCATAGCACTGACTCCCCACCCCCCAGCTCCACAGGAGCCAGGCCTGCCAGGGTCAGTCTTTGTTCCACCACCAACAGGCTTCACTCCTGCTCCTGTTTGTGCCAGAGGAGGGAACCGCGGGGGGCGGGGAGCGAGCAGGTGGAAAATGGGGGAGGGGAAGAGCAGGCCAAGATGGAAGGGCTGAGTGCAGGCGGGGGGGGGCAGACAGGCAGCTGAAGTGGGGAGTGGGGATCGCATCCTCCCCCGTGTCACTGCAGGGGGCGGTTCCCACTGGCCCCACAAGCTCCCCCATTCACTGACAGCTCCAGCCTCCTATGGGGCTCGGGGCTATGGGGCTCCAGTACTGGAGACTGACAGCAGAGGGCAGCAGAGCCCTGGGATGCTGCACCTGGGTGCAGGTAACTGCTGTCTGACCCCTGCGGGGGAGGAGGGGGGGGACCCAAAGCCCAGAGGCACCCGGGACCAGCAGGGGGCCAAGCAGCTCCTGACACTGCAAATCACCCCCCTTGGAAAAGGCCTTTCCACTGCACGAATGACAGACCCCCCCCACGTCTCCCCTACGGACCCCCCTATGCCCCTCAACAGATGGACCCCTCCCATCCCCTACCCCTGACAGAACAGATGCACCAACAGACCCCCTCAAGCTCACCGTGACAGATCCCTCATGTCCCAACCCCCATCGCTGACTCCTCACACACCCCAACAGGCAGACCGACCCCCCCCCCCCCCCAAACCTTTGCAGGCCCCCCCCAACAGGCCCCCCCCCCCCCAACGCTGATAGCCCCCCCCAACAGACACTTCCTCCCCTAACAGTGACGGGGACATGCCCCCCCTCCCCCAAGCCCCACACAATCAGGAAATCTGAACCCCTCTGTCCTTCCCACCCCGCAGCTGAGCAGCCAGAGCCCCCCAACAGATGCTCTGCAGTTTGCTCAGACACTGGGGTGATGCAGAACATCCTAGAAGAGAGCGCGGGGCCCGGGCAGCGCGGCCCTGCTCCCAGGTCCCAGCCAGGCTTCACCCCACGGTCCCCTTGTCGGGGCAGGCTTGGGGACACCTTTTCCTAAGGCTCCCAGCCCCAGGGCACCCGCATGGCCTGCGCCACAAGGGACCCCCCTGGGCAGCTCAGGGGCTCCCTCCTCGCCACGGCCAGCTGGGGCACGGAATGGAGCTGGGATCTGAGCAGGAGCTGGGAGGTGACGTTACCTCTGGTGTGAAGTGCTGGGACCATGGCCTGGCGGCCCGGGGACGAGGATGGGTCGCAGGCTACAGAGCCTGCCTGGTAGCGACAGAGCCCAGGAGCTGAGCAAGGGCGATGGCATCAGTGGGGCTCGCCCGGCTAGCCAGGGAAGGGGCAACGCAGGCCGAGCTGGCAGCTGGAGCCAGGCACAACGGCTGCGTCTCTACCCGCGAAGCGGCACAATTCCCCAGGCCGCGGCAGGGACGCCAGCGTTGGCCCCGTTTCGATCCAAAGCGGGACGTTTCTCTACAGCCCGGGACAGGCAGGAGGTCAGCCGGGAGAGTCACAATGAGCCCCGGGGCCCAGGGATCTGGTAATCGCCTCCTGAGCCCACTGCCCCGACTTTCCCCGCCTGCGCCCCCCCTGCCCCGACTCCGCCCGGCCTATCCCCGCCTGCGCCCCCCTGCCCCGACTCCGCCCGGCCTATCCCCGCCTGTGCCCCCCTACCCCAACTCCACCCGACCTGCAGCCCCTGGTCCTGGGCTCCTCCTGCCCTGCCAAGGCCCCTCAATGCAGCAGCCTCCCGCCCAGGAAGCCTGTGCCCAGGAGAGGCTCCGCTGATGGACTTCGTGGTGGAGCCATACGCCCGGCCGGCTGCAGCATAGGTCCAGGCTCCCTGTGGGGATGGGCTGGTGCCCCATGAAGTGCTTCAGAGTTCGCAACCAGCCCTGGCTCTTGGCCAGTGCACCCCCCCGACCTGCCCCAGGGCCTGGGACCGCTGCAGTCAGCACAGTTGGGGCGCCAGGGCTTTCCATGCTGAGCCACGAACAAAGCGGCTGTTTGTGGCCGGAGCCAAGGAAGGGCCTGGAAGCTGCGGGGAGTGGGGGCCAGATTATTCATCAGGCTGGAGCTGGCAGGGGGCTCAGGCTATTCTCACAGTAAATCAGCCAAGCAGACAAAGCGGAAGCCCCTCCCCCATCGGAGCAGTATAGATCCCCAGCCCCGAGCCCAGCCCACCCTGGGCAGGAGCACCTGCTGCAAACCAGCCCTGAGACCCACAGCCTGGCAGCCCCGATCCCCTGCAGGCCCTTCTCCCCTCGGTCACTGCCCCCACCAGCCCACTCCAGGGCAGCTGGGGCTAGACACATATTCACCTGTGGGGGGCGCCAGTTAACCCCTGAGCAGCACAGCCTCACCACAGGGACTCACCCTGGGGCCCCTCCCAGGCAGGACTTTGGGACAGGGACAAGCCTGGACACATCTGCCCCCACCGTGCCTGGCGCAGGGCAGCCAGGACAGGCGGGCACTCACCACCGCCTGGCCCGATCCTTACCAGCCGTGCAGTGCCTGGAGGCTGCAATGTGCCCAGTACAGGCCCCAGGATGGTCCCAGCCTGACCGGAGCACCCTCTGGCCCTAGTACAGACACCAACTCATCTAGTTGTGTCTAGATAAGGGAGATAGCATCAAGGACTGCAGGTGGGGGGGCTGCAGATCAGGATCGAGAGGCACCAGCAGGGCTGCGGGTCGGGATTGAGGGGAACTGGCAGAGCTGGGAGGGCAGGGCCGGGATATCGGGGCTGCGTTTCCAGCCAAGCCTGAGTGTTTATGTAATAAGAGCCCACACGACCCTGCGGTGCCCCTCAGTCCCGACCCGTAACCCTGATATCCCAGCTCTGCCAGTGCCCCTCAGTCCTGACCCGCAGCCCCAATATCCCAGCCCTGCCCCCACCCCTCCCAGCGCCCTTCAGTCCCGACCTGCAGCCCGCATACTCCAGCTCTGCCAGCGCCCTTCAGTCCCCACTCGCAGCCCTGATATCCCAGCCCTGCCCCCCCAGCTCTGCCAGTGCCCCCCAGTCCCCACCCACAGCCCCGATATCCCAGCCCTGCCCCC
>NC_133770.1:302405739-302407860 GCF_003597395.2 Chelonoidis abingdonii | reverse complement strand
AGCCCCTCCCCCATCGGAGCAGTATAGATCCCCAGCCCCGAGCCCAGCCCACCCTGGGCAGGAGCACCTGCTGCAAACCAGCCCTGAGACCCACAGCCTGGCAGCCCCGATCCCCTGCAGGCCCTTCTCCCCTCGGTCACTGCCCCCACCAGCCCACTCCAGGGCAGCTGGGGCTAGACACATATTCACCTGTGGGGGGCGCCAGTTAACCCCTGAGCAGCACAGCCTCACCACAGGGACTCACCCTGGGGCCCCTCCCAGGCAGGACTTTGGGACAGGGACAAGCCTGGACACATCTGCCCCCACCGTGCCTGGCGCAGGGCAGCCAGGACAGGCGGGCACTCACCACCGCCTGGCCCGATCCTTACCAGCCGTGCAGTGCCTGGAGGCTGCAATGTGCCCAGTACAGGCCCCAGGATGGTCCCAGCCTGACCGGAGCACCCTCTGGCCCTAGTACAGACACCAACTCATCTAGTTGTGTCTAGATAAGGGAGATAGCATCAAGGACTGCAGGTGGGGGGGCTGCAGATCAGGATCGAGAGGCACCAGCAGGGCTGCGGGTCGGGATTGAGGGGAACTGGCAGAGCTGGGAGGGCAGGGCCGGGATATCGGGGCTGCGTTTCCAGCCAAGCCTGAGTGTTTATGTAATAAGAGCCCACACGACCCTGCGGTGCCCCTCAGTCCCGACCCGTAACCCTGATATCCCAGCTCTGCCAGTGCCCCTCAGTCCTGACCCGCAGCCCCAATATCCCAGCCCTGCCCCCACCCCTCCCAGCGCCCTTCAGTCCCGACCTGCAGCCCGCATACTCCAGCTCTGCCAGCGCCCTTCAGTCCCCACTCGCAGCCCTGATATCCCAGCCCTGCCCCCCCAGCTCTGCCAGTGCCCCCCAGTCCCCACCCACAGCCCCCTGCTAGCCCAACCTTGGGCTTCCCAAGCCCTGCTGGTGCCTCTCAATCCTGATCTGCAGCCCCCCACACCTGCAGTCCTTGATACTATCTCCCTTATCAAGACACAACTAGCTAAGTTGGTGTCTGGACTTGGGCCAGAGGATGCTCAGGTCTAGACATTCCCCCCAAGTCTCTGAGACAGGCACTGGCTGGAGCCCCAGCCCCTCGAGACTCAGTGGGGAGAGTCCCCCAGAGGACAGAGGCCTGGGTAAGAGTGGGGTCCCCATGTCAGGCACCCCATTAATGAACTCGGGGAGCTGAGCCGGCTCAACTCCACAGGGACATCTGGCCAAGCCGGGCCCGCTCAGCACAGCAGTTCCCCTGCCACAGCCTGCTCCGCACCCCGCTCCACACCCCAAAGCCCACACCCTGCTCTGCACTCCACAGCCCGCTCTGCACCCCCCTCCACACCCCACATTCTGCTCCACACCCCAAAGCCCACACCCCGCAGCCTGCTCCATGCAGCTTCCTTTGCAGCCTCAGCTGCAGGAAACCCCTCCAGCCTGTGACAACAAGCAGCCCCAGCCAGCTGGGCAGGGGCCATCAGCAAACACCGTATCCACAGGCCACACAGTGCAGGATATGGCAGCCCTGCCCATGGCCCCTTGGCGCTAGGGGGCTCCTCCTGGGGTGATGGGGCTGGGTGCAGCTGGTAGCAGGGCTCCACTTGGTGCCTGGGGCGATGAGCTGGGTGCCCTGCATGGCCAGCTGTGGCTACGCCTGGAGTCGGGCCAGGCTCTGGTGCAGTGCAGCAGCCCCGGGGACTGTCCTGCAGGCTCTAGTGTGGAGCAGAGAGAGCTGGTCTGGAGGTACCGAGGGTCCTGACCCTACCATCCCCCTGGGGCGCCGGGTAGAGATGGGCACAGCAGGGACAGCCTTGCCTGAAGCAGGCATACGGCTCCCACTAGCCCAGGGCACAGGACCATGGCCCGTCCCAGACAGCGACACTGATCAGGCCAGGGCCCATGCCAGGGGTGCAGCTGTCACCCTGCCCAGGGGCGACCCCTGGCCGGGCCGGGACTTCCGCTGCCCCCGGCCCCTAGACATGGGCTGGGCCCACTCCATGGGGCAGAGCAGAGTAAGGGAAGTCCCCCCCCCCCGACTCCCACTGCCCCCGGGCCCCTTGACAGAGACTGGTCCCCGCTCCATGGGGCGGGGCAGAGTAGGGGAACC
>NC_133770.1:302397602-302403977 GCF_003597395.2 Chelonoidis abingdonii | reverse complement strand
CCCCCGCATCTACCCCAGGCCAAGCCATCCCTTCCCTTCCCCCTAGGCTGAGCCCCTCTCCCCTATATCTACCCCAGGCAGGGCCGGGCCTGGATCCCCACCCCAACTGGCTTCAAATAATGCGATATTAGAGCAAGTCAGAACCTTAGCACCCCCCTCAACATCCCCTCAGTGTCCCTCCTCCACGCCCTCTTTGCCCCCCTCCACCGACACACCCCCTGCACCAGGCTGCCCACACCTCCCCCTTCCCCTGCCATGGGGGGGGCTGGGTTCCCCATGACCCCCTAACCTGGGCAGTGCATTTGGGGAAAACTCCAAATGCCGCCCGCGGTGCCTATGCCAGGCAGGGGCAGGGCGGGAACTGGCCCGAGAGACGGCTGGTGCCACAGGCCAGCTGAGCCCACAGGGCCCATCCCCTGCACCATGACTGCGAGGCGCAGGGTGGCCACAATCATACCGCTGGGGCCTGGCCCAGCCCGGGATCTTGCTGTGCCGGGCGGCAGCCGGGCCCAGGCAAGAGGCAGCTGCTTGCCCCCACCCAGGGGACAGGGGCCGACTGAGGGCACAGTTAGGGGGTTTGGGTCTCCCCACATCCCGTTCGTTAAGGGACTCTGAGCTCAGGGTTCCTGGCAGGGTGGCCCTGGCCCTACAGCTCTGCCTGGAGACGTGGAGCTGCTTCCACAGCCCCATGGGAGGGGCAGACCTCACCTGGCATGGCTAACACTGGGCCCGGGGGCTGGAGAGTGGGCAGCACATCCCAGGGAGCCCCCCAAGGAAGACAGGAGGGATTGGTCCCTGAGGCCCTGCCCCTTTCCCCATAACCACCCCATGCACACCCAGGGCACAGGCCCTGCCCCTCCCCCATGCACGCTCAGGGCACATGCACGGGCGAGACAGGTCCTGCAGTGTCCCACGGGGACCATGCCCTGCACGCCCAGGGACACTGTCCTCCCTGCAGGGCTGGGGCTGGGCTCTGGGTCTGCCCGGTGCCAGTGCTGTGCTGTTGCTGCAGGAGGGTGATACATCCCGTGCCAGGGGCTAGCCCTGGGGTGTGGAGGGCACATGCTCAAGGCCATGCCACCCTGCTGGGAGAGGGGAGGTGGGAGCCCACAGGGCAGCAGGCGGGAGAGGCAGGGAATCAGGCCGACTCTGCAGCTTCCTTGTGCCAGGGCCAGGAGTGCGAGGGCAGGGGACATGGAGCTTCATCCCAAAGCAGCTTTGGGGGCGACTCCCTCGAGGAATCCCAGCTTGGCCCTGCTCTGGCCCCAACGTCGGCACCTGGAGGTGGAGCTGCCCCCGGAGCAGGTGGCTGCAGGTGCATTAGGCCTGCCCGCCCTGGGACCGATGCACTTAACGGGGGCTGGGAGGCCTCAGGAGCTGGCACTGCCAGGCCAGTGACGCCAGCCTGAGCCCACCCTGGGAACTCAGCTCAGCTCAGCCACAGCCTCTTCCTGCCCAATGCTGCACAGGACGGGGCACCCCGGAGCTCCGAGAGAGAGCACCCCCTGCTGGGGCACTGCCATTCCCCCCCCATCCAGGCCCCGCACCCTCCAACAGTCCCCTCGACACTATCGACTCCCGCAGTCACTGCCCCTCCCAGGGCCTGGCCGGGCTCAGCACCGCCAACAGTCCTCTCCAGCTCCCCCCCAGCCCCCAACCCCAACGGGCCTCCCTAGCACCTACCCTGTGCCCTCAGTCCCCGAGCTCACCGCCTGCCAGGGATCTGCAGCAGCAGCCAAGCCCCGGGGAATTCACCAGGGGCGGGGGGGCACGGCTAAGCCGGCCCCACGGGGGAAAGCAAAGCACCCGGGAACACAAACACAGACAGCACGGCAGTGACAGCCCCAGCACCCTCTCCTCGGAACTGCCCCAGGATCAGCAACAGGCTTGCTACGGCTAGGGCCAGGCCAGGAATGGAACCCAGGAGTCCCAAGCAGTTTAACCAGGGGACCAAGAGGCGCCTCTCGCCGCCCATGAGGCAGAACCCCAGTGGGGGGCTGCAGCTCAGGACCCACCAGGAGAGGGGCTATCCGGTTATCCGAGGGCAGGGTGCTCGGGACCGACGGCGAGGCAGCGCAGTGCCCCCAGGGCAGGCGGGCGTAGCAGACCATAGCCGAGTGCAAGAAACCTACAGACCAGGGCAGGGACAGAACCTGCGACCAGCAGCCCCTGCTCCAGCCCTGAGGAGGAGCAGCTGGCATAGCGCTGCCCCAGCCACGCTCGGCGCCCCTGCAGGGGACCCCCGCTCAGCCAGCCAGGGATGGCGGGCTCATAGCTCCCCTGGCCTCCACCCTCTTGGCAACACGGCTCTGCTAGGGCTTTGACGGCACCCTGCTGGCAGTGCCCAGTCTGCATGGCCAGCATGAGCCGGACACACGCCAGCCCCAGGGAGCACCATGCTGTCCCTCCCGCATGGGGCAAAGATGGGGCAGGGCAAGGACACAGCCCCCCAGTGCCAGACATAGCTGGGGGCCAGGCTCCATACCCATAGGCGGGCACAGGGGGTGCAGCAGCAGAGTAGGGCAGGGGCATGGCCGGGGCTGGGAAAGTGACAGCCCCGACAGAGACATGCCTCCCTCTGCGAGGGCCCCACCAGGCTCTGTCCCATCCCCACATACCCCCAGACACTCTAGGCAGAACAGCACCATCCATGGACTGGCCCCACCAGGGACCTCCAGGCGTTCCCTACCCGCATGCTCAGCTGTGCTCCTCACGCCTCCAGCAGCCAGAGGGGCAGGAGCCCTGAGTTGGGT
The DNA here is from genome assembly GCF_003597395.2 of Chelonoidis abingdonii. Classification (NCBI taxonomy): domain Eukaryota; kingdom Metazoa; phylum Chordata; order Testudines; family Testudinidae; genus Chelonoidis; species Chelonoidis abingdonii. Next base: position 302,401,224 of record NC_133770.1, on the reverse strand, counting down.
GGCAGCAGCCTGCCCATCAGCCTCCCAAAGGGGCAGGCCTGGTGTGGGGGAGTGGGAGCGCCCTTGCACAGAGCCAGCCCCCAGCTCCCCTGCAGACTGCCCTGAGGGCTCAGAACCGAAGACCTGGAGAGGGCTGGGAGGGGAGCTCCGGGGAGGGCAGGGGTCTAGGCGAAGCCAGAGGAGTTTAAATAGCTACAGAGATTCCATTACTATTGACATGAGCCCTGGGCTCCAGACAGCCTGTAATCCCAGCCAGCGCGCTCCCGTCTGACACCCGCCCCACCACAGCTCTGTTCCCCGGCCCCGTTCCCAGCCCCCCAGCCCTCCTACAGAGCCCCCTCCATCCATCCCCACATGTACCCCGTCCCATCAGCGCACACCCCTGCCCGTCCCCCCCATGCTCCCAGACCCTTGCAGAGGGCTCAGCAGGCTCTCACACGGCGGGGGGCACTGGAACAGGATTTCACAGACATGAGACTGCCATGGGCCAGGCGGAGCCCCCGGGCACAGGGCCCTGCTGCAGGTACGTCCCAGCAGGGAGGATGGGGCAGCTATCAGATCCAACCCCCTTTTCCATAGGGCCCCCCAGGGGGACAGCACCCCTCAGCATTATGCAGTGCGCTCCCCACTCCAAGCCAGTGGGTCCACCTGGACCCCAAACCCACAGCAGCTGCCAGCTCCTGTGCTGCAGACTTCACCTCAGAGCCCAGCTGGGCCCCAGACACAGCCGCTCCGGCCTTCCCAGCATTTACCGCCCCAGCCCCACGGCGTCCTCTGGGCCCAGGGATGAGGCCACGGGGCCTGGTGGGCCCAGCAGGTGCCCAGTGGGTGTCTGGCTCTGGGCTCCCAAAGTCAGTGCGTGCTGCAGGTGCTGGGGTCCTGCCACCCCCGGCTTGCTCAGCCCTGAACACATCAGAGGGGGCAGCCCTGCCTGCCCACATCAGTGCAGAGCCTGGCTCCAGCCACACCCCACGGCCTGCCTGGCTCATCCTAGACGCCCCTGGGGCCGAAAGCCCAGCGCTGGCAGCTGGGCCTGTCAGAGCCGAGCCCCACGCCTGCTGAAGGGCTCCGGCCGGCAGTGCCTGCTATGCCCTATTATGGGAACGAGCACATGGCTTGGAGCAGGAGTCCCAGCCCCCCAGCCTGTCTGGAGCACCATGGGGCCAGCCGGGGGGCAGGGCTGGTACCTTTGTATCTCTCCCGCACCTCCTCGTAGGCCTGGATAAAGTCCTTCTCCTCCGGGTTGGGGGGCAGGCTGCTGAGGCTGAAAGCAGCCATGGGTCAGCGCAGCGGAGAGCTCCTGGCGTCTCTCATGGGTGCCGAGCAGGAGCTGGGGCTGGGGCTGGGGCTGGGGCTGGCAGGCATGGCCCGTGAGAGCCCAGCCCAGCCCAGCTGCTGGAATGCCATTCCAGCCGGCCTGGCCCTACCCCTTAAAGGAACAGCCGCCCACGGCTCCGGGGCTGGGAGGAGCCTGCCCCCTGCGGGGCAAAGCCAGGATAAAGGGGGTGCTGAGCCCCCCTCGCCCTGAAACGGCACCCACTGTACCGCGCTGCAAGGAGGAAGCGGGGCCGAGCCCCGTATCACTCAGAGGGAGGGGCACTAGCCAGGGCTCCCCATACTCACCTCTGACCCACTCCACCACTCCAGGGTGCGGGAGACATCCAGCCAGCCCCGCTCCCAGAGTCCGATGGGGAATTATCCCCCTGCCCCAGACAGGCTAGGACCCATGGCCCTTCCAGAGCCCTACAGCCGTGAGCCAGCCTAGTGACAGCTGCCCAGCCCTGGATGCAGCCAGCCCGGGGGGGCAGCCCGGCTGCCCACGGCTAACGGGCAGCTCAGCCAGATGACAAATGCAGCTGATGCAGCAGAAGGGAATTGGGGACAAGCGAGTCACAGTCATGGCGCTGCCGGGAACAAAGGACGAAGCACTGGCACACAGGCCTCTGGGAGCTCGGGGCAGTGCAGGCTGGTGGGTGTCCCCCGCCCCCCCACCAGCCTGTTTGCACCTAGCTGGAGATGCAGGAGCCTGCAGAACAGAGCTCCCAGCACAGATAATGGCAGCCCCCAAGTGCCCGCGGCTGAGCGCTGGGGGACGGGAACCTGCCGCTCAGTGGCCATCTGTGCATCCAGCTCTGTCTGCCCCCACTTCCCAATTTCCTCCTAGGACAAATGGCAACTGCAATTTGCTCACCAGCCTCTCGCAGCCTCCATCCTCCTGAGGAGCCAGTGCCCTTCACCTGCAGCTCCCCCCATGGCCCCCACAGACCCTACCCCAGCTCTGCCAGGGTAGCTGGAAATGCCTTTGCTCCCCCTCCCCTGCCGCACCCCAGCCAGGCCGAATCCTGTCACAGTGGCAGCGGCAGCGAATCCACTTGCACGGCCCTGTCCCCGAGCTCCCTCGCCCAGGCTGGGCTGCACGCGTCGTGCCTGAGGCTCCTGCAGAAGGGACCATGTCCTTTTATTCAGCCCAGGCTTGTCCCTGGCAGCCAGGAGACCCCGGGGCATTTGTAAAGCTCCGTCTCTGAACTCAGGCCCTGCCATGTTCCCAGCTGCCCTCTCCCGTGCGCTCAGATTCCCCCTGTTCCCACGGGAGGGCCTGACACCCCCACTGGCCAGGGAACAGCCTCTGCTCTGCCCAGCTCCTGGGGCAAGTGCTGCATGCGCTGGCCTCACTGCCGGCGCCCGTGTGCAGGCATGGGCTCATGGCGCTAGCCACTGCGTGGCAGGGCGCTGGGCGCCTCCAATGCAGAGGGAAAGCCCCTGGCAGGTACCCACACCGTGCCCCAGCTGTGCCAGGGACCCGGAAGGTGAGGGCACAGAGCTGGGCACCGGTGCGCAGGCTCTGCAGCAAGGTGCATGCATCTGGCCGGGCCCCAGACCGGAGACTGATACAGGCCGCAATTTGTAGGGTGACTCGCTGCTATTCTGAGCTGTCAGGACCTCATCTGGCTCCAGGACTGCGGCTTGTTTGCAGCTGCTCCCAACTCAGGCAGCGGGAGGCTGACAGGCCAGGTGCCCGTCCCTGGAACACTGGTGAGTCACTGGGAGAACCAGCGAGAGGCGGGACCCACACATGGAGGGAGGGGGCATCGACCCTAAATTTAGCTGCCCAAAGCCCCGGGTAATCCAATCTGGTGCGAAGGGCTCAGCGGGCGGGCGGGCGGGAGGGGCAGAGCCCGGCGCCCGACAGAAATAGTGCAGAGAGCATTTAGTCACCGCCAGGGACATGCCGGCCACTGCCCGCAGGCACAGGACACGAGAGGGCACTGCGGGCACGCCTCAAGGGCGGGGGGGCTCCTCCGGGCCATGCTGCCCGGCGGGCTGGCTGCTGCTGCCCAGTGCCCCTCCACGGCACCATCTCTACAGACCAGGGTGGGGCGCGGACAGGCCAGAGCCGGCGGGGACCCAGCTCTCTCCTGGAACTTGGGGGCCGGAGCAGGGAGGCTGCAGCCAGGCAGGGGCCGTGCCCACCCACCACCCTGGGGAATCCCTCACTGCAGCAGCTTGATCCCACGCCCAAGCTGCTATCACCCCCCAGCGCACCCCTCTCCTCGCCCCACCCACAGACACACCTGGGCACCCAACACAGACCCCCCCCACCCTATGACACATCCCTCCCCTC
>NC_133770.1:302372646-302397577 GCF_003597395.2 Chelonoidis abingdonii | reverse complement strand
TTAAAAATATTTACAATTTAAATTTTCACGGGTTTTTAGAAATTATGGTGGTGGCATCAACAATAATTATGTAATGACAGCTGGATGGTGCGGGTTCAAAAAGTTAAGGCTTTATAACCGTTAAAAACACTAAGTGTCAAGTTGAGAACATAGGGGTTAAAAGTGACTAGCTAGAAGGTAAAGAGCATTAAATCAAAAGCTCTCAATAATTTCCAAGACACATTTTTCTTACTTGTGGCGGCCTATTGTACAATTGATATCTATTATCAATGGAAATATTTCGATTGATAGGTGGTGAGAGAAGGTGGGTGAGGTAATGTTTTTACTGGGTGGGGTCTGCTTCCATGGCCAACTAACTTCCCGCAGCTCTTGAGGGGTTAAGTCTGAACAGGTAATTCAGGGGTGTGAGGTCCCCCGCACACCAGTTGTGGTGGTTTTTAAGAACAGTGTGAGGGTTACTTGCCCTGCTCAGCAGTGGGAGCTGATACGCTCTTGAGGTCCTTCACCCACATTCTGTTGTCTGGGTAGGGACGGAAGTCCAGACAGGATGGCCCCCTGTGGCTCAGCTCGGGGTTCTGGGTTTGCTGCAGGACTCACTGATTGCGACGGGGAGGGTGGAGGGTCCGAATCGGGTTCACAGTTTGAAGCCTTCTGGCCTTAAATTGCCGACCCGATGTACAAAGTAAATATCTGGACCATGTTTGACATGTGAGCAGCCCGTATGGGCTCAGGCACAGACAGCTAGCCCAGGCTCGGTCTCCACGCTCATCCTGTATCAGAGCTTCAAGACAAAGTTGTGAACAGAACAGAGCAATATGGATACCCACCCTGGTCTCCATCCAGCATTCTGCAGTCATGAGGTGAGGTGCCCAACTCGGGATTTCAGCCCGCCTCTTGGCATCACAGCATCACGCTCAGTGGTCCCAGGTTAGTGTTGCAGTGGGTGGAAGAAAAGGAATATTTCTTGTTGTGGATTAAACCCTGCTGGCCGGGGTTAATGTTATCGGGTGACCTCTGTGGTTTTTGTGCTGTGGGAAAGGGTAAATAACTCTTCTCTAGCACTTTTCTCCACCCCCAGTCATTATTTTTAGCCTCTGCTTACCCTGTTAGTCATCTTTCCAAGCTGAGCAGTCCAGGTTTGTAAATCTCTCCCTTAGAGAAGCCTTCCACACCCCTAACGTTTTTGTTGCTTCTTCGAACCTTTTCCATATCCTGTGTCTCTTTCTGAGTGGGTTGTGATGGATAGGGCTTCGGTGTGGGGATGGGAGAGGCAGGGGATGTCTTTAGTGAGGGACAGATCTTTAACCTGTAACCTGAGCCAGCAGGGAGGGAGCGGGCGTCAGACTTGGCCCAGGAAGCTGGACAAAGAAATCAGGCCGGTGGAGGAGGGGCAGTTTGGGTTGGCTGTGTGGAAGAATCAGGGTATCCTAGCTAGGTCCAAGCCCCTGAACCCCCAGAAGGACTCGATGGAGTGTCCTGAGTTGCCTGCCAAGCTCTGCTGTAAACCTGCGTTCCCGTTCCAATAACCTCTGTTTTACTGGCTGGTTAAGAGTCAACTGTGAGTCCAGAAGAGGGGTTGCGGGCCGGACTCCCCAACTCCATGACAGGGTGACCAGGATCTGCATGCAGCATTCAAGCTGTGGGACCATGGATTTATATAGCGCAATGTGATATTTTCTGTCCTGTTATCTGTCCTCCTAATGATTCCAGCTTCGCTTTTTTTTGGCTGCCGCTGCACATGAGTGGCTGTTTTCAGAGAATCTCCCAGCGGACTCCAAAGATCCGTTCTTGCGTGGGAAACAGCTGCCTTGAGAGCCCATTATGCACGTCTCTTGGGATGACCGTTTATCCAATGGCATCACCTACAACTTAACAGTATTGAATTTCTCTGCCCTTTTGTCCCCCCAGTTGCCCTGTTTGTGAAGATCCCTTTGGAACGGGGGCGTCTCCAATAGGGCAGAGGCCCCCGCACCACAAGAGACCCCTGAAGGGGCTGCCTGGAGCAGTCGCTCCCTGCAGACAGTTGCTGGGAACCTGCACAGGAGCAGCAGCTACTGGGGCTCTGTTTGTATGGCAAAGGTCCTGGGAGGGTGGGGTCTGTGCTGGTGCGATGCTGCCCAAGGAGGGGCAAGCTGTGTGGGGGGTGGGGAGCTGCGATTGAGAGATGGTGGGCTGTGGGGACTGGTGGGTCCATGCAGGGTGGGGCATTCGCTGCACTGGGCGGCTGTTGGGCAGGGCATGTCCCTGCACTGGGGGGGGCTGTGGCAGATGGCGTGGTTCACTTGCATGGGCGGTGCGGTTGGGCAGGGGCGATGTCGCTGCACTGGGGCTGTGGCAGCCTGTGGGGCGTCACCGCACTGGGCGGGCTGTTGGGGGCAGGGGCTGCACTGCACTGGGCGGGGCTGTGGCAGGCATATGAGGCGTCGCTGCCACTGGGCAGGCTGTTGGGGTAGGGGGCATGTCACTGCACTGGGGGGGTGTGGGCAGGCCTGTGGGCCTCACTGCATGGCGGGCTGTTGGGGGTAGGAGGATGTCCTGGCACTGGGGCTGGCAGGGCTATGGGCGCTCACTGGCGGCTGTTGGGGCAGGGCTGTGTCGCGCACTGGGGCTGTGGCGGGCTATGGGGCGTCGCTGCACTGGGCGGGTTTGGGGGTAGGGGGTGTCACTGCCACTGGGGGGCGTGTAGGGCTATGGCGTTTGCTGCACTGGGCGGGCTGTGGCGGCAGGGGGGCGTGGGCCCAACGCATTGTGGGGGCGTGGCAGGGCTATGGGCTTCGCTGCACTGGCGCTGTTGGGGGCAGGAGCGTGTTGCTTGCAACTGGGGGGGGCTGTCGGCGGGTAGTGGGGCGTTGCCGCACTGGCGGGCTGTTGGGGGCAGGGGGGGCATGTCACTGCACTGGGGGCTGTTGCAGGGCATGGGCCTCACTGCACGGGTGCGGGGCTGTTGGGGGCATGGGCTGTCACTGCACTGGGGATGTAGGGTGTGGGGCGTCGCTGCACTGGGGGAGCTGTCGGGGGCAGGTTACATCGCTGCACTGCGGGGACTGTTTTGGCTGTGGTGACGTGCTGCCACTGTTGGGGGGGCTGGGGGGTGGGGACCAATGGGGGGATGAGGGGGCGTCGCTGCACTGAGGGGCTCTGGGCTGCCCCGCAGGAGGGTGGCTCTGTCGGGGATCGCACCTCCTTCCGCTGCTGGGAGCTGTGCCGGGTGTCCGGGCAGTGCTGTGGGGCAGGGCTGCGGGGGCACAGGGCTGTGGGGGCATCGCTGTACTGAGGGGCGCTGTGGGGGTGGGGGAGCATTGCTGCACTGGGGGGGTGGGGGCTGCCCTGCGGGAGGGTGGCTCTGTCGGGGATCACGCCCCCTTCCCCTGCCAGGAGCTGTGCCGGGTGGCTGGGCAGGGCCGCGGGGGCACAGGGCTGTGGGGAGCCAGCTGAGCCAGTCTTGAGGCAGCTCCTGTAACCAAGGAGCCAGAACATGCTCTCAGTGGGGGCTACCTCTGCCCAGCCAGGACCTCTCTGGCGGGGAGCCAGTGGCTGGCGTTCTCTGGGGGGGAAGCCATGGGGGTGCACCTACCTGGGGAGGGGCCCACAAGTGGGGGCACCTCGTGGGGCACAGCAGGGTAATCTGTGGGGGGCCCAGTGCCCTGGCTCCTGTGCAGAGCACCCCCTGCTACAAGAGACACCCCGGGAAAGCCGTTCCCGGGGGCGCCTGCAGGGTGACCAGCCCCTCACCGCCCTGTGCTGGGGTTTGCCCAGGGTCTCCCTGCAGTGACAGCACTGCCATTAGGGGGCCCCCTGACACTGAGCAAAGAGGGTGTGGGGGCCGTGTGGGGTCCTGGCTCCCACCCCGGTGCCCACCTCTGCCAGCCAGCGGGCGTGTGGGAGCCTGGTACCAGGCCCCAGCCCCAAGAGCTCGGGATGCTTCAGCCATGGGTGTAGGGCTGGGGGTCAGCCAGCCACACGCAGCCAGCATCCAGCTGGGGCCCTGCGTGGGGTGCTGGAGATGGCCCCTCCCAGTGGGGCCCGTGAGCCACATCTCCCTGTGCCAGGGCCAGCCCTGACCCCACCACGCCCCCCTGTGCCAGCCCAGAGGACGCACTGGGTAGACAGGCCGACCCCAGCCCCCGCATGTCCAGCTGTGCCAGGCCTGGTTGGGGGTCAGACACAGGCAGCCTGGCAGCAGCTCAGGTTTCGTGGCACCGTCTCGCTGCCCTTCCAGCTGAAAGTGGTGCCTGGAACCAGTGTCTCCACAGAGCTCCCCGATCCCTGGTGCTGAGGCCAGGTCCACCCTGCACCCCCCCAGGGGGCTGCACTCCCCCGACAGCCCCAGAGATGTGGGGAAGAGACAGCCGGGTGTGGGGCATGGAGCAGGGCTGCGTAAGGTGGGGGATGGCGAAAGGGACCATTTGGGTGGAAGATCCTGGAGAAACCCCCGGCAATGGACTGGAAGTCGCCCCCCCACAGCCCCCAGTGCCCCCATACTGGTCAGAGCCCCGCTCCCACAGTCCCGAGTGCCCAGTAAAAGGTTTGCCCCACCCACAGCCCCCAGTGCCCCACCCATACCAGTCACAGCCCAGCTCCCCGCACAGCCCCCCCACTGGTACAGGTCAGAGCCCCACCCCCAGTGGCTCCCTGTACTGGTCAGAGCCCCCTTTCCCGCCCAGCTCCACCACACCCACAGCTCCCAGTGCCAACCCCGCCCCAACCATTCAGAGCCCCCACCATCAGCTCCACCCCCCACTGAGGTCGGAGCCCCTCCCACAGCCCCCCTTAAAGCCCCACCCCCACCCCGGGTGACTCAGTGCTTCTGCGGTCTCCAGCTGCTTTGGCTGGGCCAGGCCCTGTCCCCACTGCGTCCCCCTACAGATGGGGCAGGGCTGGAGACGCCCACTCCCAGGCTGCAGCAGGGGGCTCTGCCCTCCCGGTGGGCTGCGGCGGGGAGGGTCATGGGCTCTGGATGCGGAGCTGTTGGCTGACTTGTTCCCACTGCCCGTAGCAGCCACGGCCCAGCCCCAGAGCGCAGCTCTCAGCTGTGCCAGGCATCAGGGTGCTGCACCTTTGCCCAGTGCGTGGGCACCCTGGGGGGCCAGGGGCTGCAGGGAGCCCCCCCCCACTCACATTGACTGGAGCCGGAGCTGGGGAAACCCCACGGGCCCATCGGGTCTGTCCCTGGGGCCCCTCTGCCCCAGTCCCCGGGTTCTGCCCATCCTGCTCTGAAATGAGCCCACACCCTGGGGGAGGCGGGGGGGCGACTTCCAGTCCATTGCCGGGGGTTTCTCCAGGATCTTCCACCCAAATGGTCCCTTTCGCCATCCCCCACCTTACGCAGCCCTGCTCCATGCCCCACACCCGGCTGTCTCTTCCCCACATCTCTGGGGCTGTCGGGGGAGTGCAGCCCCCTGGGGGGGTGCAGGGTGGACCTGGCCTCAGCACCAGGGATCGGGGAGCTCTGTGGAGACACTGGTTCCAGGCACCACTTTCAGCTGGAAGGGCAGCGAGACGGTGCCACGAAACCTGAGCTGCTGCCAGGCTGCCTGTGTCTGACCCCCAACCAGGCCTGGCACAGCTGGACATGCGGGGGCTGGGGTCGGCCTGTCTACCCAGTGCGTCCTCTGGGCTGGCACAGGGGGGCGTGGTGGGGTCAGGGCTGGCCCTGGCACAGGGAGATGTGGCTCACGGGCCCCACTGGGAGGGGCCATCTCCAGCACCCCACGCAGGGCCCCAGCTGGATGCTGGCTGCGTGTGGCTGGCTGACCCCCAGCCCTACACCCATGGCTGAAGCATCCCGAGCTCTTGGGGCTGGGGCCTGGTACCAGGCTCCCACACGCCCGCTGGCTGGCAGAGGTGGGCACCGGGGTGGGAGCCAGGACCCCACACGGCCCCCACACCCTCTTTGCTCAGTGTCAGGGGGCCCCCTAATGGCAGTGCTGTCACTGCAGGGAGACCCTGGGCAAACCCCAGCACAGGGCGGTGAGGGGCTGGTCACCCTGCAGGCGCCCCCGGGAACGGCTTTCCCGGGGTGTCTCTTGTAGCAGGGGGTGCTCTGCACAGGAGCCAGGGCACTGGGCCCCCCACAGATTACCCTGCTGTGCCCCACGAGGTGCCCCCACTTGTGGGCCCCTCCCCAGGTAGGTGCACCCCCATGGCTTCCCCCCCAGAGAACGCCAGCCACTGGCTCCCCGCCAGAGAGGTCCTGGCTGGGCAGAGGTAGCCCCCACTGAGAGCATGTTCTGGCTCCTTGGTTACAGGAGCTGCCTCAAGACTGGCTCAGCTGGCTCCCCACAGCCCTGTGCCCCCGCGGCCCTGCCCAGCCACCCGGCACAGCTCCTGGCAGGGGAAGGGGGCGTGATCCCCGACAGAGCCACCCTCCCGCAGGGCAGCCCCCACCCCCCCAGTGCAGCAATGCTCCCCCACCCCCACAGCGCCCCTCAGTACAGCGATGCCCCCACAGCCCTGTGCCCCCGCAGCCCTGCCCCACAGCACTGCCCGGACACCCGGCACAGCTCCCAGCAGCGGAAGGAGGTGCGATCCCCGACAGAGCCACCCTCCTGCGGGGCAGCCCAGAGCCCCTCAGTGCAGCGACGCCCCCTCATCCCCCCATTGGTCCCCACCCCCCAGCCCCCCCAACAGTGGCAGCACGTCACCACAGCCAAAACAGTCCCCGCAGTGCAGCGATGTAACCTGCCCCCGACAGCTCCCCCAGTGCAGCGACGCCCCACACCCTACATCCCCAGTGCAGTGACAGCCCATGCCCCCAACAGCCCCGCACCCGTGCAGTGAGGCCCATGCCCTGCAACAGCCCCCAGTGCAGTGACATGCCCCCCCTGCCCCCAACAGCCCGCCAGTGCGGCAACGCCCCACTACCCGCCGACAGCCCCCCCCAGTTGCAAGCAACACGCTCCTGCCCCCAACAGCGCCAGTGCAGCGAAGCCCATAGCCCTGCCACGCCCCCACAATGCGTTGGGCCCACGCCCCCCTGCCGCCACAGCCCGCCCAGTGCAGCAAACGCCATAGCCCTACACGCCCCCCAGTGGCAGTGACACCCCCTACCCCCAAACCCGCCCAGTGCAGCGACGCCCCATAGCCCGCCACAGCCCCAGTGCGCGACACAGCCCTGCCCCAACAGCCGCCAGTGAGCGCCCATAGCCCTGCCAGCCCCAGTGCCAGGACATCCTCCTACCCCCAACAGCCCGCCATGCAGTGAGGCCCACAGGCCTGCCCACACCCCCCCAGTGCAGTGACATGCCCCCTACCCCAACAGCCTGCCCAGTGGCAGCGACGCCTCATATGCCTGCCACAGCCCCGCCCAGTGCAGTGCAGCCCCTGCCCCCAACAGCCCGCCCAGTGCGGTGACGCCCCACAGGCTGCCACAGCCCCAGTGCAGCGACATCGCCCCTGCCCAACCGCACCGCCCATGCAAGTGAACCACGCCATCTGCCACAGCCCCCCCCAGTGCAGGGACATGCCCTGCCCAACAGCCGCCCAGTGCAGCGAATGCCCCACCCTGCATGGACCCACCAGTCCCCACAGCCCACCATCTCTCAATCGCAGCTCCCCACCCCCCACACAGCTTGCCCCTCCTTGGGCAGCATCGCACCAGCACAGACCCCACCCTCCCAGGACCTTTGCCATACAAACAGAGCCCCAGTAGCTGCTGCTCCTGTGCAGGTTCCCAGCAACTGTCTGCAGGGAGCGACTGCTCCAGGCAGCCCCTTCAGGGGTCTCTTGTGGTGCGGGGGCCTCTGCCCTATTGGAGACGCCCCCGTTCCAAAGGGATCTTCACAAACAGGGCAACTGGGGGGACAAAAGGGCAGAGAAATTCAATACTGTTAAGTTGTAGGTGATGCCATTGGATAAACGGTCATCCCAAGAGACGTGCATAATGGGCTCTCAAGGCAGCTGTTTCCCACGCAAGAACGGATCTTTGGAGTCCGCTGGGAGATTCTCTGAAAACAGCCACTCATGTGCAGCGGCAGCCAAAAAAAAGCGAAGCTGGAATCATTAGGAGGACAGATAACAGGACAGAAAATATCACATTGCGCTATATAAATCCATGGTCCCACAGCTTGAATGCTGCATGCAGATCCTGGTCACCCTGTCATGGAGTTGGGGAGTCCGGCCCGCAACCCCTCTTCTGGACTCACAGTTGACTCTTAACCAGCCAGTAAAACAGAGGTTATTGGAACGGGAACGCAGGTTTACAGCAGAGCTTGGCAGGCAACTCAGGACACTCCATCGAGTCCTTCTGGGGGTTCAGGGGCTTGGACCTAGCTAGGATACCCTGATTCTTCCACACAGCCAACCCAAACTGCCCCTCCTCCACCGGCCTGATTTCTTTGTCCAGCTTCCTGGGCCAAGGTCCTGACCCCCTCCCTCCCTGCCTGGCTCAGGTTACAGGCTTAAAGATCCTGTCCCTCACCTAAAGACATCCCCTGCTCTCCCATCCCCCACACCGACAGCCCCTACTCCATCACAACCCCACCTCAGAAAAGAGACACAGGAACTGGAAAAGGTTCGAAGAAGGACAACAAAAACGATTAGGGGTGTGGAACGGCTTCTCTAAGGGAGAGATTACAAACCCTGGGACTGCTCAGCTTGGAAAAGAGATGACTAACAGGGGTAAGGCAGAGGACTATAAAATCATGACTGGGGTGGAGAAAGTGCCTAGAGAAGAGTTATTTACCCTTTCCCACAGCACAAAAACACAGAGGTCACCCGATAACATTAACAGGCAGCGGGTTTAATACAAAACAAGAGAAATATTTTTTTCACCCACTGCACAACTAACCTGGGGAACTCACTGCCGTGGGATGTTGTGATGGCCAAGATGGTCAGGGATGAAATCCCATGTTTGGGCAACCCTCAACCTCTGACTGCAGAAGCTGGGAGTGGAGACCAGGGGTGGGTCACTCCATAATTGCTCTGTTCTGTTCACTCCATCTGAAGCTCTGATACAGATGAGCGCTGGAGACAGGAGCCTGGGCTAGCTGGTCTGTGCTCTGGCCCAGTACGGCTGCTCACATGTTCCCACAACATGGTCCAGATATTTATAGCTTCTGTTCATGGAATTTAAGGCCAGAAGGGCTCACTGTGACCACCCGATCGGACCCTCCCCCCCCTCCCCCCACGTCGCATCCAGTGACTCCTGCAGCAAACCCAGAACTCCGAGCTGAGCCACAGCAGGGCCATCCTGTCTGGATTTCCAGTCCCTATCCCAGAATCACAGAAATGTGGGGCTGAAGGGACCTCAAAAGAGCGTCAAGTCCAGCTCCCCACGCTGAGGCAGGGCCAAGTAACCCTACACCAGCCCTGTTCTTAAAAACCACCACCAACGCGGGGACCCCACAACCTCCCTGAGATACCTGTTCCAGAGCTTAACCCCCAAGAGTGGGGAAGTAGTGGCCATGAGAACGACAGATCCCCACCCAGTAAAAACATTACCTCACCCACCTTCTCTCCCACCTATCCTGGGCCCTTCACACCTCACCACCACTTCCACTGACCGCGCAGGTTGGGTTTGCGACCCGTTATAACCGCCAGATCCCGTTCAGCCATTCCCCACTCAGCCAGTTACTCCCCGGCTTGTGGCTGTGCATTTGATTTTTCCTTTCTAGGTGAAGTACTTGGCACTTGTCGATTGAATTTCATCTTGCTGATTTCAGACCAATTCTCCTGTTTGCCACGGGCCTTTTGAATTCTAATCCTGCCCTCCAAAGCGCTTGCAACCCCTCCCAGCTCGGTGTCACCTGCACATTGTATAAGCCTAAACTTCCCTGGATGAGCTGTTCCAGTGGTTAATTCCCCTGCCTGACAGTAAACTGCACCTTGCCTGGCTTCGACTTCCCAACATCAAATCTCATCCTGCCTTTTACAGCCAGACCCAAGAGCCGTCTGCCATCAGAAATCGGCTCCTCTGTAAGTGCCCAAGTCGCCTCTAAAACGTCTCTTGGATGAGCTAACTGGACAGTTTCTTTAGTCTCTGCCTTGAGGCCATGTTCCACACCACACACCAGCCTCGCAGAGCTTTTCTGAATCCTTCCCAGTTTGCCAACATCCTTGTTGAAGTGCCACCACCCAGGGATGGGCCCACCAATGCCATACACAGAGGTCACAGCACCTCCGTGTCCTACTCGATGGTTCCCAGGATCACGTTCACACTATAGCCCCAGCATCGCGCGGGGAGCTCAGGGTCACACCCCCTATGTGCATTCCAGCAGCCCGCCTCAAATCTGACACATGGGGCGCACAGGCTCTGTTCCCAATCGCATGACCCTGCACAGAAACACGCCCGGCCCCCTTGTGGATTAAACACGTGCGGTTCAGAGGAACCTCCCGTACCAAACGATCCAGACTGGCTGTCCCTGTATTTACCACACCAGCAACTTGGTGTAGGCGCAAATGTTACCAGCAGTGATTGTCTGTTTTCTCCCAGATGATGGATAGATACTGAATAGCGCTGGGCTGAAACCAGATCCCACTAGAAACACGCCCACGGGGTGACGGTCCCCCATGCACGATGGCTGCTGGTGATCTGCCAATCCAGCTGCACTGTTCACACAGCAGCTGCCTCTCACTATGTCCAGAGGGGGAGAGCTATGACCATCTGCCCAGAGAAAGCGTATTGGCACAACGAGCACCCTACCTGCGATCCGGATCACAGCTCTCTCCGCCGGATCCAGCACGGTCCCGCTGCCCGAGGACGACTTGGTTCTTTTGGTTCTCTGGTGCTTGGCCAGGTTCCAAGGGAGAGTGTCCCCAGGGCTAGGGGAGCTGCTGCTACCACTTGAACTCTCCTCTGCCATCCTGGACTTCTCCTTCCTGCCAGCAGACATCAACTCCTGCAGAGTAGGAGAGCGTCAGAGCCCAGATCCCCCAGCCCACTCTGCCCTGGCACATCCTGCTGCAGCAGCCATGGAACGCACCAGCGACCCCAACGCATCCCAGCCTGACCCGCATTCAGGAGTCTAGCCTCTGTGCACACCCATCCACCCAGTGTCTCCTACAGCTGACCACCCAACACACAGTTGGCCCATCTAATACACCAGCACAGCTTGTATGCACACCCGTCCACCCGGTGTCTCCTACACCCAACACACTCTGCCCATATAATAAACCAGCACAATCTGTGCACGCTCACCCGCCCAGTGTCTTCTACACTTGGCCACCCAACACAGTGTGCCCATCTAATACACCAGCACAACCTCTGTGCACTCCTACCCACCCAGTATCTTCTACATCCAATCAGCCAACAGTCTGCCCATCTAATACACCAGCACAGCTTGTGCGCATATCTGTCCACCTGGTATCTCATCCACCCAACCACCTAACACGTAGTCTGCCCATCTAATACACCAGCACAAACCCTATGCACACTCATCCGCTCAGTGCTTCCTACATCCAACCACCCAACACAGCGTGCATATCTAATACACCAACACAATCTGTGCACACTCGATCGCCGAACACACAGGCTGCCAATCTAATACAGCTTGTGTGCACACCTGCCCACCTGGTGTCTCCTACATCCGACCATGCAACACAAAGTCTGCCCAGCTAATTCACCAGCACAATCTGTGCACACCCACCTACCTGGTGTCTCCTACACCCGACCGCCGTCTAAGGCAGCACTAGGTCTAGGGGCACCACTGTGCCAGGAGCCTGGACAGACAGGAAGCAGTGGAGAATGTAAGAGCAGGGCTGTTGGGTCCTAGAGAGACCCAAATGCAGCACAGTCTGAGGGAAGGGATTGGCTGCTGGGGTCTCTGGGAAGGGGTGGGGGAAGGAACTCACCTGTGAGTGTGACTCTTTCCCCCCGGCAGCGTGAGGGCTGTCAGGGCTGGGTTGGGTGAGGTGCTGGGGGTGTGGGGGGAGGCTGGCTGCCTACCTGCTGAGGAATGACAGTGAAAGTAACTCACTTCCTCGCAGGCAGCCAGGATTGCAATGGTCACACACGGCTGGGCTGGGGATAGCCAGATAGCATGTGTGAAAGATCAGGACAGGGGGTTGGGGTAGGGTGAGCAGATGTCCCACTTTTATAGGGACAGTCCCAATTTTTGGGTCTCTTTCTTATACAGGCTCCTATTCCCCCCACCCCACCCCCGGCTCTGATTTTTCACACTTGCTGTCTGGTTACCCTAGGTGGGGGTAATTTGTACTACATAAGACAAAGCCCCAAATAATCGGAACTGGCCTATTAAAATCAGGACATCTGGATCTGTCACCTTGCGGGGAAGCATGTCTCTCCCCTGGACTGGCAGTGGTCCTCTCATCCGGGGGGAGCGCCACAGGCGCAGGATGAGCTGCTGTGGCTCCATGGGTGCCCCGTCCCTGCAGATCACGATGCTGTGCTAACTTCACATGGTCCGTTGGGCTGGCGGTTTGGCCGGCTCGTAGCTCAGATAGACGTGTGATCAAGACTGAGCGGTTTGCTGCGCTGTTGCCACTCTTGCCACCTCAATAGGTGGATTTTGGGGTCCTGCATTTTCCCCTATCTCCTCCTCTTACTGCCACGCTGCATTTGACTCAGCGGCTTGGAAAAGGGCTGAGCCAAGTCAATGATAAGCACTGTATGGCGGTTGGCCATTGCTTAGCACATTGAGTAGTAGCACCCGAAAAAAGACATGCTAGCGTATTACACATCCTGATTCTGTATAATATATTCAATTAATTTCTTTATATCTAATATATCAATAATTAAAAACTAATCCTTGTTTCAATACCTCTTCATAGAAATTTCCAATAAAATGTTGACAAATTTAAAACATTATAATATTTGCATCATTCTGTCAAACCAGAATTGCTTCTATAGTGCTACTTCTTTAGTGGTAGTCCATCAGCGTTACAGCGGCTTAACTACGTTAAACTGGTTTTAATAACATGCGTGTGGCAAGTTTTCCAGTAGTGTAAGCTTATGTTTGTGTTGCTAAGAGCAAGACAGACAGAGGGGCACCAGTTTAATAATCCCGTCTAGGGCACCATAAATCCTAAGGACAGCCCTGCCGACCACCCAACACACAGTCGGCCCATCTAATACACCAGCACAGGCTCTGCTAACACCTGTCCGCCGAGCGTCTCCTACACCTGATGACCCAACACAAAGTCTGCTCATTTAATACACCAGCACAATCTGTGCACACTCACCTTCCCAGGATCTCCTTGTGACCAAGTGGGAATGTTCTTCATCTGTTCTGTGAATGCTGAGTGGGGAGTATTAACCTGGGAAGGGTGCAGGGAAGTTTTGCTGGGATGGCCTTGGGGAAGGGAGGATACTTGAGCATGTAACATGAGAACCCAGGAGGGGGGTTGGAGGCCAGGTAACACCTCTGCTCGGGACACTGGACAAAGGACACAAAGGCTGGGGGAGGAGCCGGGGTGAGGCTGAGCGAGAGACGGAAGGGAGTTTTCAGGTTTGGAGCTGGCTGGAAAGAATGCGGGGCACCCCGACCAACAGAGCTGTGGCCTCCCTGAGGCCCCTAAATAGACCTAACTGAGGAGTTCCTGTTGTCTGTACCAGCAAGACCTGTTTTGGACTGTGTTCCTGTCGTCTAAATAAACCTTCTGTTTCACTAGCTGGCTGAGAGTCACGGTGAATGGCAGGAAGCCGGGAGTGCCGGGCCTTGAGTCCCCCACACTCTGTGACACTTCTACACCCGATCAGACAAAACAGTCTACTCATCTAATACACTAGCACAGTTTATGTGCACACCTGTCCACCCAGTGTCTCCTACACCCGACCACCCAACACAGTCTGACCAGCTAATACACCAGCACAATCTGTTCACACTCATCCACCCAGTATCTCCTACACTATTACCCAACAGTCTATCCATCTCATACACCAGCACAGCCTCTGTGAACACCTGTCCGCCGGGTGTCTCCTACACCCAACCAGCCAACACACTGTACCAATCTAATACAGCAGAGAATCCTGACACACCTTATAGACTAACAGACGTTTTGGAGAGTGAGCTTTCGTGGGTGAATACCCACTTCGTCAGACGCAGGTAGTGGAAATTTCCAGGGAGGATGAGGCCCTGTTCTCGCAGTTGAGGTGTGAAAACTAAGAGAGGAGAAACTGGTTCTGTAATTGGCAAGCCATTCACAGTCTTTGTTTAATCCTGAGCTGATGGTGTCAAATTTGCAGATGAACTGAAGCTCAGCAGTTTCTCTTTGAAGTCTGGTCCTGAAGTTTTTTTTGCTGCAGGATGGCCACCTTAAGGTCTGCTATAGTGTGGCCAGGGAGGTTGAAGTGCTCTCCTAGGTAGAACAGGGCCTCATCTTCCCTGATTGAATTAACCTCATTATCTCTAGCTTGCTTGCTAGCATATATTATATATATACACACACATATATACACACACCTGCCCCTGGAAATTTCCACTACATGCATCCGACGAAGTGGGTATTCACCCATGAAAGCTCATGCTCCAAAATGTCTGTTAGTCTATAAGGTGCCCTAGGATTCTCTGCTGCTTTTACAGATCCAGACTAATACGGCTACCCCTCTGATACTTGACAATCTAATACACTAGCACAGCCTCTGCAATGTCTCCTACACCTGACTACCCAACACACAGTCTGTCCATCTAATACCCCAGCACAGCTTGTGTGCACATCCATCCACCTAGTGTCTCCTATACCTGACCATCACAGCCTCTGTACATACCCTGTGTCTCCTACACCCAACAATGCAACACTCTGACCGGCTAATACACCAGCAGAATCTGTGCACACTCATCCACCCAGGGTCTCCTGCACCCAACCACCCAACACACACTGTGAGCATGTAACACCAGCACAATCTGTGCACACTCATACACCCAGCATCCTCTACACCAGACCATCCAACATACAGTCTGCCCATCTAATACACCAGCACAATCTGAGCACACCCATCTGCCCGCTATCTCCTACATCCGACCGCAGAACACACAGCCTGTAAATCTAATACAGCTTGTGTGCACACCCGCTCACCTGGTGTCTCCTACACCTGATTACCCAACACACAGTCTGCTCATCGAACATGACAGCACAATCTGTGCACATCCATCTTCCCAGTATGTTGTACACCCAATCAGCCAACTCAGTCTGCCCATCTAATGTACACTCATACACCCAGCGTCCCCTACACCAGAGCATCTATACATACATTTAGTCTGCCCATCTAAAATACCAGCACAGCTTGTGTGCACACCCACCCACCCAGGGTCTTCTACACCCCACCACCCAACACATAGTCTGCCCATCTAATACACCAGCACAAATGGGAATTGTGTGATCATGGGAGACTTTAAATTCCCGGGTATAGACTGGAGGACAAGTGCTAGTAACAATAACAGGGCTCAGATTTTTCTGGATGCGATAGCTGATGGATTTCTTCACCAAGCAGTTGAAGAACCAACAAGAGGGGATGCCATTTTAGATTTGGTTTTGGTAAGTAGTGAGGACCTCATAGAAGACATGGTTGTAGGGGACAACCTTGGTTCGAGTGATCATGAGCTAATTCAGTTCAAACTAGATGGAGGTGATCAAACAAAAATATGATCTGGGATTAGGGTTTTTGGACTTAAAGGGCTAATCCTTTAAAGATTAAGAATTAAGTTAGGGAAGTGGATTGACTGAAGAAACTGTGGATCGCTAAAGGCGGAGAAGGCCTGGAATGTAACTTCAATGCAATAGTTGCAGAACTAGTCAGAATACTGCATCCCAAAAAAAGAGGGAAAAATTCATAGCAGGAGGTTGTAGACCGGAGCAGATGAGCAAGCATCTCATGAGAGCAGAATTAAGAAAAAGCGCAAAAAGCCTACGCAGGAATGAAGATGGAGTGATCAGCAAAGAAAGCTCCGTAGTGAGGTCAGAACTGTAGGGATTGAGTTGTAGAAATATGAGCAAAACATTGTAGAGTTGGACTTGCAAAGGGAAATTAAAACCAGTAGTAATAGGTTCTATAGCATATAAACAGAAGACCAAGAAGAGATACTTAATTTCTCATTAAACACTGAGTGGGTGGAATGGAGGTTAAGGGAAAGTCTAGGTCATAGTCCAATAGCTAAAACAGATACTTTCCCTCATAGCTTTAATGAGGCTAATGAGGAGCTTAGGGATAATTGGTAGATTGACAGAAGGAATGAGGCTAATGGAGGTTAGATATTACCTTATAACATCCGAGTAAGAAGCCAACTCGAACAGCTTAATGGGACTAAATTCAGAAGGCCCAGATAATCTTCATCCAAGAATATTAAATTGAATCTGCACTGTGAAATTGCAAGCCATTAGCAAGAATTTTTAATGAATTGTAAATCTCAGGGTTGTACTTGTAGCTGGAATAAATGCTAACGATAGTTCCTATCGTTTAAGAAAGGGAAAAAACGTGATCCGAGTAACTATAAGGCCTGTCAGTTTGACATCTATAGTATTATAAAGGTCTTGAAACAAATTTTGAAGAAATAATAGTTATAAATCAGATTGAGTGTCATGGAAATTGGGTAAATACACCATGGTTTTACAAAAGGTAGGATCTTGCAAACCACCTGATTTCCTTTCTTTGGAAGGTAACAGATTTTAGACAAGAACACAATTGGATCCTAATTTACCTCGATGTTCAGTAAGGGCGATTTGATAGGGTTTCCAACTATTGAGGAGATTATTAGCTATAGTTTGGAGAAGATGGGATGTAAATATGAAAATGAAAGGTGGGATAAGGAACTGTTAAGGGGAGACTACAACGGGTTGTACTGAAGGGTGAAACTGTCAGGCTGGGAAGGGTCGTTACTAGTGGAAGTTGCCTCAGGGATTTCAGTTGGGGCACCAATCTTATTTAATCTTTTTAATTACGACCCTTGGCAACAAGAATAAGGCGGGAATTGTGCTGATATACTGTTTGGTGGGATGACACAAAGCTGGGATGGGTGTGCCATTACAGTAAAGGCTATCTGGATATTCATACTGGAAGATCTGGATGACCTTGTAAAACTGGGATAATAGTAATTATAGGATGAAATTTAAAGTGAGAAGTGCACGGTCGGCATTTTAGTGGGTGAATCAG
The DNA here is from genome assembly GCF_003597395.2 of Chelonoidis abingdonii. Classification (NCBI taxonomy): domain Eukaryota; kingdom Metazoa; phylum Chordata; order Testudines; family Testudinidae; genus Chelonoidis; species Chelonoidis abingdonii. The sequence goes on along the minus strand of NC_133770.1, from coordinate 302,380,533 downwards.
AGATTTTAGTTATAACAATTGGGGACACATCAGTTGGATAGTACAGGAGGAGAAAGGACCTTGGGAGTATGGTTGATCACAGATGATTATTAGCCGACATGTAGATGGCCATTAATAAAGCTAATGGCGGTTTAGGAATGCATTTCAGGCTGAGGTAATTTCCAGCAACAGAATAAGGAGGTGTTAGTACCTGTTTACAGAGGCACTGTCACTGGTGAGACCTCAATCGATACTGTGTGCCAGTTTCCTGGTTCTCCCATGTTAAGTAAGGAGAATTCAAAACCTGGAAGAAGGTACATGTGAAGGGCTACTAGGATGAATTCCAGAATGGAAACCTCTGTCTTATGAAAGGAGACTCAAAGAGCTTTTGGCTTGTTAGCCTAACACAAAAGAAGGCTGAGGGGAATATGATTGCTCTTCATAAAGATATCGAGGGATAAATATCAGGGAAGGGAGAGGAATTATTTCAGCTTAGTACAATGTTAGACACTAAGAACAAATGAGGTATTAATTAACTGGACCACTAGATAAGTTTAGATTGATATATTAGATGAAGGTTCTAACCATTAGAAGTGAAGTTCTGTGAACAGCCTTCCAAGGGGAGTATGGGGCTAAAGACATATCTAGCTTCAAGAATAACTTGATAAGTTTATGGAGGGGATTGGGTATTGATGGGATAGCCTAACTTGGCTAATTGGATTTCTTTGATTATCAGGCAGGTTAAGTTATTGGCCCGTGTGTTCAATGTTGTCATGGTGATGTTAGATTGGGTGAAGAATCGTGAGTTCTGCTAGAGAATTCCTTTCCTGGGTGTCTGTTCGTTGAGTCTTGCCATCACATGCTCAGTTGTTGTTAGCTGATCGGCCATATTTTGGGGTCATGGAGAGGAAATTTCCTCCGGGCAGATTGGCAGGATGGCTCTGGAGGTTTTCGTCCCTTCTCTCTGCAGCATGAGGACAACGGGTCACTTTTTGGAGGATTCTCTGGCAGCTTTGAAGGTCTTTGCAAAACGACAATTTGAAGACTTTTTCAATACTCGACGTAGGTTAGGGTTTTGTCAGAGTGGGTGGCTCTGTATTGTTTCAGGGAGTCTTAGTAGCTAGAGATCATTATTGGTATCTTCTGACCTTAAATCTATGAGTCTATGGACGCACAATCGTGCACAACTACCACTGGTGTCTCCTACATCCTGACATTGCCAAATGAAGTTCTGCCATCTAATACATCCCAGCAACGATAACCTCTGTGAACATACCATTTCGGCCAGTCTCACTACACTCCGATCACTCCAAGACATCTGCCCATATAATACACCAGAAGAATCTGTGCCAACAAATTGGTCGTGTGTCTCCGTACATCGAACCAGTCAACACAGTCTTGCCCATACTAAATACATGACCAGCACAGCTTTGCGCACACCCATCCAGCTGGTGTCTATCCTTTTTATGCCCAGCCACTCCAATCACACAGTCCCTGCCCCTCTTAATACACTAAGCCAGCCTCTGTGCACACCCACCCATCCCCCAGTGTTCTCCTATAGCCTGATGACCCAACACATCAACTGTCATTCCACACACCAGATACAGTCTGTGCAACTACCCCCCATTTCGGTGTCTCCCACCCAAACCACGCCAAAAACCACCACAGTCTATCACTCATCTAATGACATTTCCAGCACAAACAAAACTGAACAATAAACCGAGCCTCCAAATGACCTGACCCTTTGTGTCACTCAACTTGATTACTAGCTGCCAACTAGAACAATGGACCATTGATCACTACCCTGAGCCTGACGATTAGCCAGCTTTCTATCCACCAATATTGGTTCAATGTATTTCAATTAATGATCTGGAGGATGGCCGTGGATTGTCACTCTTTAGCAAGTTTGCAGATGACACTAAATCGGGGGAGTGTAGATACTCTGGAGGGGTAGGGTATAGGATACAGATGGATCCTAGATCAAATAGAGGTATTGGGCTCAAAGAAACCTGATGAGGTTCAACAAGGACAAAGTGCAGAAGTCTCACTCTGGACAATTAGATTACCATCAACTGCTACAGGACTAGGGACCGTAGTGGCTAGGTGTCCAAGCAGTTCTGTGCAGAAAAGGATCCAAGGGGTTTACAGGATTGAGAAGCTGGTATATTTGATCACAGTTTGCCTTTGTTGCCAAGAAGGCTAACAGCATTTTGGGCTGTATAAGTAGTGGGCATATAGCGATCGAGGATGTTGATCATGCCCCCTCATTAATTCGTTGGTGATGCACATCTGAATACTGGGTCCAGTTTGGGTCCCAACCCTACAGAAGGATGGAAAAATTGGAAAGAGTCCAGCGGAGGTACAACAAAAATATAGGGGGCTGGAGCAATGACTTTATGAGGAGAGGCTGAGGGATAATGGGATTCGTTTAGTCTGCAGAAGAGAAGAGTGAGGGGGGATTTGAATAGCTGCTTTTGAACACCTGAGAAGTGGGCTTCCAAGAGGTGAGATCTATTCTTCTCAGTGGTAGCAGATGACAGAACAAGGAGCAATGGTCTCAAGTTGCAGTGGGGGAGGTTTAGGTTGGATATTAGGAAAAACTTTTTCAGTAGGAGGGTAGTGAAGCACTGGAATGGGTTCCCTAGGGAGGTGGTGGAATCTCCTTTCTTAGAGGTTTTGAAGGTCAGGTTTGACAAAGCCCTGGCTGGGATGATTTAGTTGGTGTTGGTCCTGCTTTGAGCAGGGGGTTGGACTAGATGACCTCCTGAGATCCCTTCCAACCCCGATATTCTATGATCACCAAACACACAGTCTGCCCATCTAATACACCAGCACAGCCTGTGCTCACCCCCGCTCTTCTGTCCATGAGTCAACCACACAGCCTCAATGTCTGTCACTACCAAGCCTTGAATCCACGGTACTCTGCCCTTCAACGTGTTACAACCCAGTCTCTCTCACTCACATATGGGTCCTGCTCCTGGGTCCCCACTGTGCCAAGTACCAAAAATCTTGTTCCACCCCAGCCTGTGTCCAGCCTCCCATCAAAACCCCACTGCAGTGCTCCTTCACACCTCCAGAGCCTCTTCCCAGCCCCCAGCCTCCTGCGGGTCTGGTGCCTGTGAGGAGTGAGCAAACCACCCGCAGGGAGCATCCACAGCCTACCTGAGCCATTGGGTAGCTGTGCCCACCCCCCATGTCCCTGTGGGGCAAGGCCAAACCCCAGGTGGGATGCTCTCAGGGACCAGAATGCCTCACACAGCTGTTCAGAAGAACATGCCTAAGGCATGAAGGTGAAATGCCAGAAGTAGAACTGACCACACCACCTTTGCTCTGCCCCTTGTGTCTGCGCTACGAGACAGCCCATCACTGCATGTCCCTGCACTGTGGTTCCCTCACACAGGGCCCAGGACAGACCTGCTCTGGGAGGTGGGTTTAAAAAACCATCCTGAAAAAAACAGAATTCTCTCCAGTGGCATCATACTGACATCTCAGTTCAGAGGCAGCCACAGCGGCGTGACTCCAGGCCCCAGCCCTGCCCTGCACGAAGGGTGTGCCAGGAGTTCTCCTGGGGTGCACTGCACTCAGACAGGGAGCGAGGAGGAGATTGTTGCCCCAGCCCCACAGCAGCTACCTCCTCGCACTCCACATGCCCTGCATGGGGTTGGCTCTCCCTGGGTGGGTCACCCACTGGGCACAGGTCTGTCCCGTCCCGCAGCCACCCTGCAAGTGGGGTGTGCTGACATGGAGAAGCAGTGTGGGAGGATGGACAGACCACCATGCACCCACATGGGATGGCCTCATGGCTCAGGCACAGACGGAATTGTGCTCTCTGGGCTCTATCCCTGGCTTCACCCCAGGGGGCCATGTGATCTGGGGTGAAACCTGCCCCCTGCAGCCCAGAACCCCCTCTAAGCCTGCTGCTGCCCCAGGCCAGAGGGGACTGAGACCCCAGCTGTTAGCAAGCCATGTAACTGGTCACCACTCGCCGACCAGATATCCCCCGTCACCAAGCACAAGCCCATCCTATTGCCCCACGGCACAGCCAACGAGGAAGGAGAGAGCAGGGACAGACCCCTGCACTAAGACCAGCCACCAGCCATACAGCCCCACTGCACGAAAACACGCACCTGCACACACCTACAGCCCTACTGCACCCAAACCCCCACACGCCTACAGCTCCACACATCCCCACTGCACCCAAACCCCCACACCCCTACAGCCCCACACATCCCCACTGCACCCAAATACCCACACCCCTACAGCCCCACACATCCCCACTGCACCCAACCCCCCAACACATCTCCAGCCCCACACAGCCCACTGTACCCAAACACCCACACCCCTACAGCCCCACACAGCCCATTGCACCCAAACTCCCACACACCTACAGCCCCACATGCCTACAGTCCCACTGCACCCAAACCCCCGCACCCTTACAGCCCCACACAGCCCCACTGCACCCAACCCCCCACACATCTCCAGCCCCACACAGCCCACTGCACCCAACCCCCCACAGCCCCACACAGCCCACTGCACCCAAATGCCTACAGTCCCACTGCACCCAAACCCCCACATACCTACAGCCCCACACACCCCTACAGCCCCACACAGCTCAACTGCACCCAAACCCCCACACCCCTACAGCCCCACTGCACCCAAACCCCCACAAGTACATCCCCACACAGCCCCACTGCACCCAAACACCCACACACCTACAGCCCCACACAGCCTCACTGCATCCAAACACGCATCCACACACACCTACAGCCCCACTGCACCCAAACACCCACACGTACATCCCCACACAGCCCCACTGCACCCAAACAGCTACACACGTACAGCCCACACAGCCCCACTGCACCCAAACACCCACACACCTACAGCCCCACACAGCTCCACTGCATCCGCACACAGCTACAGCCCCCCTGCACCCAAACACCCACAGCCACCTGCACCCATTGCCCTACACACTCACAGACCCCCACGTGCACTGAACCCTGCATCTGCAGCCCCCCCCCCCCCCCCCGCCACACACACACACTCCCACGCACTGCCTGCAGCAGAGCTCGCACAGGCATTCTCCGGCATTAGCATAGCTGCTGCCACAATGTGCTCCATCTCCCAGGAACACCCACAGACGGGCCTTGACACATCCACACACAACTCCTTGCTCCACGGACACTGTCTCTGCTGCAAGGGGTCTCTGGTGCAGAGGCCATGGGGTGTCCCGAGGCTTGCAGCCCCTCCTGTCAATGCAGCACTGCCCTCGGGCAGATGCTGCCTGGCACAGAGAAGGCAGGTGCAAGATCCCTGAATGCAGGCCCCGATCTGCAATGCCAGGCCAGGATGCTGGCTCTGTGCTCAGTGGTCACAGCTCACAGCCATGTCACAGCGACCCCCACGGAAACACAGCATCAACCCAGGCTGGAGCCAAGGAGCAGGGGTCATGGCACGGACCCTGACTTGGGGGGAACCCCTTAGGCATGACCACCCAGCTGCCTTGCTCATGCCACCATACACCTTGGCACGCACCAGGCCCCACTGCCCTCCAGCACCCATGGGGCAGACGCTGCAGCAGCACAGCTACACGCAGCCACACAGCAGAGGATGTGGCCCTGTGCTTCACCCCACAGCTCTCCCACATCCCTGCCAAGCCCCCAGGCCCCTGGTACCCCCACCAAGCGCCCGGGCCTCCTGGCACCTCCTGCCACCAAGTCCCTAGGCCTCCCACATCTCTGTCAAGCCCCGAGCGCCTGCCGAGCCCCAGGGCCTCCTACGCCCCTACCAAAGTTCTGGGCCCCAGCACCCACACCAAGCCCCCCAGCCACTGGCACCCGACTCCAGACAGAATCCCTGCCAAGCCCCTGGGCACATCCCACTGATCTCCTGGGCCCCTGGCACCACAGCCCAGGCCTCCTACATCCCTGTGAAGACCCCAGGCCACTGGCACTCACACTGGGCCCCTGCCAAGCCTGCTGGGCCACTGGCACCCCCCCCCCCCATGAGCCCCTGGGATCCCCTGACCCCACATGGAACCCACAGACCTCCCACATCCCTACCAAGCCCCCGGGTCCCCTGCACACACCTCTGCACGCGTGCAGCCTGGCTGCTCAGGGGGGCCGTGCCGTGCCGTGCCGTGCCGTGCCGTGCCTGCCCCCCCCCCCCCGGGCCAGGCAGAGCAGCCTGGGGGGGAGGGGAGTTGCCATCTCCATCCCGGCTGGAGGAGCAGCCAGACTCGCACCTCCCCGTTGCCTTGGACACGGGCTCGGGCGCCAATCAGAGGCGGGCGGGGGAGCCCGGGGGCCACTGTGCACACAGGCGGCCGGCCGCCGGACAGACACCAAGCTGTGCGCGCACGTGCACACAGGCGGCAACGGACACCAGGCTGTGCGCGGCATTGTGCACACAGGCGACGGACGGAGCGGACACACGCTGCACACGCGAGATCCACTGTGCACACAGACGGACGGACACAGGGCTGTGCGCGCATTGTGCACACAGGCGGACGGATCGGAGGGACACACGCTGATGCACACTGTGCACACAGACGGACGGACAACAGGCTGTGTGCGCACCTTGTGCACCAACCAGTTGGACGGAAGCTGGACGGAACACAACGTCTTGCACTGCACTGTGCACACAGGCGGCGCGCATGGCCGGACAGACACAAGCGTTGCCAGCAACTGTGCACCCACGGGGCGGACGACACCATGCTGTGCGCTTGCGCACTTGTGCACATTGCGCGGAATGGACGGACGACACAGGCCTGTGCGCGCCACTGTGATGACACAGGCGGAACGAGACGGACGGACACACCTGCGCGCGCACTGTGCACACAGGCCGGACGCTGACGGACGGACAAGGCTGTGTGCCGCCACTGTCACGACAGGCGGGAACGGACGGACCGGACACACGCTGACGCGCGCACTGTGCACCAGGCGGACGGACGGACCGACACACGCTTGCGCGCACAGAACACTACTAGCAATTCAAGCGCGCAGGGAGGGGCTTGCCGCCGCCCGGCCGCTGGAGGAGGGAGGCAGGCGGAGCTCGCTGCCCCCGGCCCCCCCCAGCCCCATGCTCTGCCCGGCGCGGCGGCCCCGGACGCGGTGAGTGCGCGGGCGGGCGGTGGCGCTCTCGACGCGGCGGTGATGGGCCGGCCCCAGGCTGCCCGGGCTTCAGGCCTCGCTGGAGAGCCCCGGGGTGGGGGGGACCCTTGGCACCTGCGGATGCCCAGGCCCGGGCGGGCAGCCAAGCGGGGCGGGCGAGACCCCTGAGACATCCCATCCCGGGCTCCCCGCCCGCCCTGATTGGCGCCCCGAAGCCCGATGTCCAAGGCAAACGGGAGGTGCGAGTCCTGGCTGCTCCTCCAGCCCGGGAATGGAGATGGCAAACTCCCCTCCCCCAGGCTGCTCTGGCCTGGCCCGGGGGGGGGGCAAGGCACGGCACGCACGGCACGGACCGGCAACGGCCCCCCTGAGCAGCCAGGCTGCAACCGTGCAGAAGGTGTGGTGCAGGGGGACCCGGGGGCTTGGTAGGGATTGGGAAGGTCGTGGGTTCCATGTGGGGTCAGGGGGATCCCAGGGGCTCATGGGGGAGGGGGGTGCCAGTGGCCCAGCAGGCTTGGGCAGGGGCCCAGTGTGGAGTGCCAGGGCATCTGGGGTCTTCACAGGGATGTAAGAAGGCCTGGCTGTGGGTGCCAGGCCCAGGAGATCAGTGGGATGTGGCCCAGGGGCTTGGCAGGATTCTGTCTGGAAAGTCGGGTGCCAGTGGGCTGGGGGCTTGGTTGGGTGCTGGGCCAGAACTTTGGTAGCGTAAGGAGGCCCTGGGCCGGCAGGCGCTCGGGCTTGACAGAGATGTGGGAGGCCTAGGACTTGGTGGCAGGAGGTGCCAGGAGGCCCGGGCGCT
>NC_133770.1:302367769-302372621 GCF_003597395.2 Chelonoidis abingdonii | reverse complement strand
CCGTCCGTCTGTGTGCACAGTGTGCGTGCAGCGTGTGTCCCTCCGTCCGTCCGCCTGTGTGCACAATGCGCGCACAGCCTGTGTCCGTCCGCCTGTGTGCACAGTGCGCGCACAGCTTGTGTCTGTCCGGCCGGCCGGCCGCCTGTGTGCACAGTGCGCGCACAGCCTGTGTCCGTCCGCCTGTGTGCACAGTGCGTGTGCAGCGTGTGTCCCTCCGTCCGTCCGCCTGTGTGCACAGTGCGCGCGCAGCGTGTGTCCGTCCGCCTGTGTGCATAGTGCGCGCGCACAGCCTGTGTCCGTCCGTCCGCCCGCCTGTGTGCACAGTGCGCGCGCAGCGTGTGTCCGTCCGCCTATGTGCACAGTGCGCGCACACAGCATGTGTCCGTCCGCCTGCGTGCACAGTGCGTGCACAGCGTGTGTCCCTCCGTCCGTCCACCTGTGTGCACAGTGCGCGCGCACAGCATGTGTCCATCCGCCTGTGTGCACAGTGCGCGCACAGCCTGTGTCCGTTCGTCCGTCTGTCCGCCTATGTGCACAGTGCTCGCGCAGCGTGTGTCCCTCCATCCGTCCGCCTGTGTGCACAGTGCACGCGCACAGCGTCTGTCCGTCTGTCTGTGTGCACAGTGCGCGTGCAGCATGTGTCCCTCCGTCCGTCCGCCTGTGTGCACAGTGCGCGCACAGCCTGTGTCCGTCCGCCTGTGTGCACAGTCCGTGCGCAGCGTGTGTCCCTCCGTCCGTCTGCCTGTGTGCACAGTGCGCGCACAGCGTGTCTGTGCGTCCGTCCGCCTGTGTGCACAGTGCACACGCACAGCGTGTGTCCGTCCGTCCGTCCGCCTGTGTGCACAGTGCGCGCGCACAGCCTGTGTCCGTCCGTCCGTCCGCCTGTGTGCACAGTGCGCGCACAGCGTGTGTCCGTCCGTTCCTCTGCCTGTGTGCACAGTGCGCGCACAGCGTGTGTCCGTCCGTCCGTCCGCCTGTGTGCACAGTGCACGCGCACAGCCTGTGTCCGTCCGTCCTTCTCCCTGTGTGCACAGTGCGCACGCAGCGTGTCTCCATCTGTTCCTCTGCCTGTGTGCACAGTGCGCGCGCAGCGTGTGTCCGTCCGTCCACCTGTGTGCACAGTGCGTGCGCACAGCCTGTGTCCGTCCATCCGTCCGCCTGTGTGCACAGTGCGCGCGCAGCGTGTCCGTCCGTTCCTCTGCCTGTGTGCACAGTGCGCTCACAGCGTGTGTCCATCCGCCTGTGTGCACAGTGCACGCGCACAGCGTGTGTCCGTCCGTCCGTCCACCTGTGTGCACAGTGCGCGCCCACAGCCTGTGTCCGTCCGTCCCTCTGCCTGTGTGCACAGTGCGCGCGCGCAGCGTGTGTCCGTCCGTCCGTCCACCTGTGTGCACAGTGCGCGCCCACAGCCTGTGTCCGTCCGTCCCTCTGCCTGTGTGCACAGTGCGCGCGCGCAGCGTGTGTCCGTCCGTCCGTCCACCTGTGTGCACAGTGCGCGCGCACAGCGTGTGTCCATCCGTCTGCCTGTGTGCACAGTGCGCGCACAGCGTGTGTCCGTCCGTCCGCCTGTGTGCACAGTGCGCGCACAGCATGTGTCCGTCCGTCTGCCTGTGTGCACAGTGCGCGCGCACAGCCTGTGTCCATCCATCTGTCCGCCTGTGTGCACAGTGCGCGCACAGCATGTGTCCATCCGTCCGTCTGCCCGTGTGCACAGTGCGCGTGCACAGCCTGTGTCTATCCATCCCTCTGCCTGCGTGCACAGTGCGCAAGCACAGCGTGTGTCCGTCCGTCCCCTTGCCCGTGTGCACAGTGTGCGCACACAGCATGTGTCTGTCCGTCCTTCTGCCTGTGTGCACAGTGCACATGCACAGCGTGTGTCCGTCCGTCCGTCTGCCTGCGTGCACAGTGCGCGCGCACAGCGTGTGTCCGTCCGTCCCTCTGCCTGCGTGCACAGTGCGCGCGCACAGCGTGTGTCCGTCCGTCCCTCTGCCTGCGTGCACAGTGCGCGCGCACAGCGTCTGTCCGTCCGTCCCTCTGCCTGTGTGCACAGTGCGCAAGCACAGCATGTGTCCGTCCGTCCGCCTATGTGCACAGTGCGCATGCACAGCGTGTGTCCGTCTGTCCCTCTGCCTGTGTGCATAGTGCGCGCGCACAGCGTTTGTCCGTCCGTCCCTCTGCCTTTGTGCAAAGTGCGCCCACACAGCCTGTGTCCGTCCGTCCCTCTGCCTGTGTGCATTGTGCGCGTGCGCACAGTGTGTGTCCGTCCATCCCTCTGCCTGTGTGCACAGTGCGCACGCAGTGGCTGCCTGTCAGCGTGCGTGTGCGCACAGCGGGTCCACCTGTCCATGTGGAGCATGACACTGCAAGTGTGTCTGAGCGCAGGGGGGTGTGCTCGAGCCTGTGTGTCTCTGCCCAGTGGGGAGTGTCAGTCGGGGAGGCGTGTCAGACGGTGTGTGGTGTGGGTGTCAGGGGGCATGTCAGTCATTGGGGGATGTCAGTGTGTGGCGGTGGTGGTCAGTGCGGGATGTCAGGCAGTGTCTGGGTGTATGTCAGTCAGTGGGGGTGTGTCAGCCAGTGTGTGTCAGGCAGGGTGGTGTATGTCAGGCGGGGGGGGGGGTCAGTCAATGGGGGATGTCAGTGTCAGTATATGGCTGTGTCAGTCAGTGAGAAGGTGTCAGGTAGTGTGTGTCAGTCAGGGTGTCACTGTGTGGGTATATGTCAGGCAGGGGGAGTGTCAGTCAGTGGTTGTCAGGCAGTGTGTGTCAGTCAGGGAGGTGTCACTATGTGGGTATATGTAAGGCAGTAGGTGTCAGGAAGTGGGTGTATATCAGGCAGTGGGGGAGTGTCAGTTAGTGGGGGATGTCAGTGTCAGTATACGGCTGTGTCAGTCAGTGAGGGGGTGTCAGGTAGAGTGTGTCACTCAGGGGGTGTCACTGTGTGGGTATATGTCAGGCGATGTATGTCAGGCGGGGGGAGTGTCAGTCAGTGGTTGTCAGGCAACGTGTCAGTCGGAGGGGTGTCACTGTATAGATATATGTCAGGCAGTGTGTGTCAGGGGAGTGTCAGTCAGTGGGCGGGGTGTATGTCACAATCTCCCCCACACCCTCCAGCGCCAGCCCTCCATGAATTATTGACCAGGATGGAGGCGGCAGCTGGCTCCCATGCACCCAGCCCAGAGGAGTGCTGGCCCCCAGCCAGGCGGAAGAGCAGGGCCTATCGGCCTCATGCACAGACAGGAGAGCACCAAGCCGCATTAACCCTCCCTGTGTCATGCCCGGAGAGAAGAGAGATCCCTCTGGAACCCGACCCCGGGATTTAACCTGCCCCGTGCCCAGAGACCCCTCCGGACCCTGCCGAGGTTAACCCTGCGCAGGCAGGCACTGACCCCAGCAGGAGGGTGATTGCCCAGACCTCACCACACCCTGTCCCGGTGGAAGAGAGAGGCTGTGCCAAGCCCCCAAGAGACTCACCCTGAATCCTGCCACCCCAGGGAACAGCCTCCCAGCTAGAGGGAACCCCAGCCCCTGCACAGGCATGAGGGGGACACCTACACAGCTCAGGGCTTCCCCCTACAGTAATTCCTGGGTTGCAGCGGGCTGCTGTGAGTGCAGCCCCCAAAACCATCCCAGTCTCTTTGGCTACAGTCTGCCAACAGAAACTCAGACATGGCCCATCACCGTAGCCTCAGGGCTGGCCCTCTCCCCAACACTCTCAGCCACTCCTGCTGCCCATTAGCTGCTCTCCAGGCATGCGGTGGTTAGCGCTGGGCAGCCCAGGTGCTGGCCCCACCTGAAGCGCGAGGCCATCTGTCCTCAGCAGCATCTTCCCAGGCGAGTCTCAGCCATGTGTGGGGTGTCTCTAGGCATTTTGCCGCCCCAAGCACGGCAGGCAGGCTGCGTTCGGCAGCTTGCCTGCGGGAGGTCCCCTGGTCCCATGGCTTCGGCGGACCTCCCACAGCCGTGCCTGCGGGAGGTCCAGAAGCCGTGGGACCAGCGGACCTCCCGCAGGCAAGCTGCCGAACGCAGCCTGCCTGCCGTCCCTGCGGCGCCAACAGAGCGCCGCCTGCGGCTTGCTGCCCCAAGCACGCGCTTGGCGTGCTGGGGCCTGAAGCTGCCCCTGGCCATGCGCCCCCGTGGCCCAGCACTGGCTGCCCTGGGCTTTGCAGCCCCGTGCCGGTCAGTTCTGTCTGCAGGGCTCGCTCGGTAACCAGCTGCAGGGGAGTCTGTAAGCACACGGTGCACAGCCCAGGGCAGCCCACTTCCAGATGCTGGGGCCAGATCGGATGTTGCCACTTCAACAGGGATGTTGACAAACCGGGTTCAGAGAGGAGCTAGGAGGGGCGATTGGAGGGCAGAAAAGCCCACCTGGGAGTGAGAGGACAAAGGAGCCATCTGCTGAGCTCATCCAGAAGGGAGGAGACCAGCCCACGCTACAGCCACCTGCCTGGAGAGGAGCCTTCTGCCAGCGGACGGCACTTTCCTCGGGCAGAGCAAGAGCCCGGGGGAACGCTGAAGCTAGACAAACTCAGACTGGAGCTAAGCTGCCGGGTCTTAGCAGTGACGGACGGTAACTACTCAGTGGAGCAGCTCGCCTGGGGCCGGGCTGCTCTGGCCAGCCCAGCACTTGGGGGCCGGACCCAGGCCTCCAGGGCACTAGGCAGGAGGCCAGATGGGGTGACCTAACATCCCATCTGACCTGACACCTCCCCGCTGTGATGGAGTAGGGGCTGTCTGTGTGGGGGATGGGAGAGCAGGGGATGTCTTTAGGTGAGGGACAGGATCTTTAAGCCTGTAACCTGAGCCAGGCAGGGGGGAGGGGGTTCAGCACCTTTGCCCAGGAAGCTGGACAAAGG
>NC_133770.1:302345826-302366908 GCF_003597395.2 Chelonoidis abingdonii | reverse complement strand
ATAAGGCTGTTTTATTCATTTGTTTTCTTTTAGCAATGACTGTTTATATTGTCATCTTTGATAAGCAGACCATTTTTATGTCTTTTTCTTTCTTTGTATATAAATGCTTTCTTTTTTTAAGACCTGTTTGGTTTTTTCCTGGTTAGGCTATGAACGAAGGGAGGGGGAAATCTCTTGTGTTTAGATGTTACTAAGCTGAATTTGTATAGCTCTGGAGAGGGGGGATAGACACTATCTTCCGGTGTTGTGTGTTTCAAGGAAGTGAAGCAGGGTAATCTCCTAGTGTACCGTAGGGCGGAAGATCTGGGAGGAGGTAAAGAGGGGGAAGGGAAGTGGGTTATTTCCCTTTATTGTGAGACTCAGGGCATCTGAGTCTTGGGATCCCCCAAGGAAGGTTTTGGGGAGACCAGAGTGAGCCAGACACTGGAATTCTGGCTGGTGGCAGCGTTATCAGATCCAAGCTGGTAATTAAGCTTGGAGGGTTCATGCTAGCATCTTATTTTCTGAACTCTAAGGTTCAGATCTGAGTAGGAAAGCTATGACAGGGGCTCACCCCCATTTCGCAGCACGGACACACAGAGAAAAGCCAATGATCTGGAGTGGCCTTTGATTCAGGTGTCTGCCTTTCCAGGACAGCAGCCTCAGGCCCAGGCGGCCTGGTGGGACAGCTTCCAGCACTCGGTGCCCAGGGACAGCAGCCCTGAGCTGGCCCAGGGCATGTGGGAAGCGCTGGCTCAAGGGACCTGCCCAAGGTCACCTGAGGAGTCAGTGGCAGAGGTGCTCCCAAGTCCCAGCCAGCACCCAGCCACAGCCCAGCCTTCATCACTGGGTTACACGCCAGCAGAGTGCTCGGGTTCTCCTCTGGCCTCTCCCGCTGGGCTGGAACTGGCGTGGCACTGCCAGTGCTAATGCCAGCGATTTCACCAGGACCTTCTCAGGGCAAGACAGGCCCAGCCACAGCGTGGGGCCCAGTTCCAGCCCCTAGGAGGGCACGGGGCCTGGAGGCTGTATGGCAGCTGGGCTGGCACAGAGCCGCTTTGCTGGTTGGCCAGAGACTGGAGACTATGAGACCCATTTCAGGCACCTGATTTTACTTGAACAAAAAACCGAAGTCACTCAGCCCCTGCCAGTGCCCATCCAGCTCTAGTCTGTGCCCATGCCTCTGTACGACCCCTGCCCGTGCCCCACATGACCCTTTCTGTACCCTGCACGACCTCTGCCCATGCCCCCATGCAGCCACTGCCCGTGTCCTGCATGACCCCTGCTCATGACACCATACAACCCCTGCCCATGCCCCATGTGACCCCTGCCTGTGCCCCTGTGCAACCCCTGCCCATGCCCCTGTGTGACCCCTGCCCCTGCACGACCCCTGCCCCGCACAACTACTGTCCCTGCCCCCATGCGACCTCTGCCCATGTCACTGCACGACCCCTGCCTGCATCCCCCAACACAAGCCCCTGCTCATGTCCCTGCACAACCCCTGCCCAGATGCCTCCAGTGCAAGCCCCTAATGAGGCCCCCCACATGACTCCTCTTGGCACCCTCTTGCATAAGCCCCATCTCGCCCCATTCCTGGCTGCCACCCTCACCATCCCGTCCTGTGTCTGTGCAGTCTGCTGCCAGCCGTGACGGGTCAGAGCGGCCCCTAGTGCCAGGGGCCTGCAGTGCAGGTGCCTCCTGGGACTGGGCCCAGCTGCAAAGGGGGGAGGGGTGTGAGCGGAGGGATGACCAGCCCCTGCACTGCCTCCTCCCACAGGACAGCTAGGGGCTGGAAGTGGGAAACATGCTCCTCCCTGTCCTCTGCCCTCCTCCTGGCCTCCCTGGGGCACACAGCCTGCCTGTGCCCCCCTCCCGCTCCTCCCCAGACTCTGAGGCAGGCGCCCTGCCCCTGGCTGGGCCTTGCTGGGCTCCCAGCCCGGCCTCAGGGAAATGCCCCCGTTCTACTGTAACAAGGGCCCCTATGGTGCCACCCTGCTGCCAGACTCCTTCCAGCAGCTTTCCCGCACCCCTCTCACACTGCACCCCTACGCACTGCTCCCCCATACACTGCTCCCCTCCAGCCTGATACTGCATCTCATCTCACACTGCACCCTCCACATACTGCACCCCATCTCAAACTGCACTCCCAGACACTGCACCCTTCCATCCTGATACTGCACCCCCATCTCACACTGCACCCCTCCATCCTGATACTGCACCGCATCTCACACTGCAACCCACATACACACTGCACCCTATCTCACACTGCATCCTCCACACACTGCACCCCATCTCATACTGCACCCCCAGACACTGCACCCTTCCATCCTGATACTGCACCCCATCTCACACTGCACCCCTCCACACATTGCACCCCATCTCAAACTGCACTCCCAGACACTGCACCCTTCCATCCTGATACTGCACCCCCCCCACATCTCAAACTGGAAGCCCTCCGTTCCTGATACTGCACACCCATCTCACATTTAACCTCACATACACACGTGCATCCCATTCAACCACTTGTACCCCATCACTGACCCTCTGTCCTTGATTACGGCACCCCATCTCACACTCCACCCCTCCTCCTGTTTACTTGACCATCCAATATCACACTGCAATACACATTCACACTGCACCCCATATGCAGCACTCCATCTCACACTTGCACCACCCCACTCACTGCTTCCAATTCACTGCACCCCTCACCCAGATACTGCAAGCCCATCTCACAACCTGCACTCATCCCCATGCGCATAACTGGCACGCCCCACCATGCACTGCAACCCATCTCACATGCACCTCAACACAACTGCACCCCTCATGTTGATTCTTCATGCCCATCTCACAAACTTTTGCCCAAACCCCACACACTCACACTGGCATCCCACAGTCACCTCCACCTCATCTCACACTGTCAGCCCCATCTCACACACAACACCCCACCAAGACACTGCACTTCCCACCCACATGTTGCACCCCCATACACATGTCACCTATCTCACCCCACACTGCACGACAAAGCCACTGTGATCCTGCATCCCCACACCCCACAAACTGCTAACCCATCTCACACTGCACACACCTCTACCCTGTTTACTGGCCCCACAACACATACTTGCACCCTCATGTTACACACCACACTACCACTCTCTGCATACACACTACACAACCACAGCACCGCACACTGGTACCCCTCATCCTGTACACTCACACTGCACACGCCATCACTTCATCACTTCCGCATATACTGCACCCCATTACACGCACACCTCTGCATCCTGCACACACCTCATTTATGCATACATCAGCCCCGCTCCATCCACATCGCAGAGGCCATCTCAAACTGCACTCCCAGACACTGCACCCTTCCATCCTGATACTGCACCCCATCTCACACTGCAACCCTCCACACATTGCACTCCATCTCAAACTGCACTCCCAGACACTGCACCCTTCCATCCTGATACTGCACCCCCATCTCAAACTGCAGCCCTCCGTCCTGATACTGCACCCCATCTCACACTGTAACCCACATACACACTGCATCCCATCTCACACTGTACCCCCATTCACTGCACCCCTCTGTCCTGATACTGCACCCCATCTCACACTGCACCCCTCCATCCTGATACTGCATCCCATATCACACTGCAATACACATACACACTGCACCCCATATGCAGCACCCCATCTCACACTGCACCCCCACTCACTGCTTCCACATACACTGCACCCCTCCACCCAGATACTGCACCCCATCTCACACTGCACCCCCATGCTGATACTGCACCCCCACCATGCACTGCAACCCATCTCACACTGCACCTCACACACACTGCACCCCCATGTTGATTCTTCATCCCATCTCACACACTGCACCCACCACCTCACACTGCATCCCACACACTCCACCTCATCTCACACTGCACCCCATCTCACACACAACACCCCACCAAGACACTGCACTCCCACCCACATGTTGCACCCCCATACACATTGCACCCTATCTCACCCCACACTGCACACAAGCCACTGTGATCCTGCACCCCCACCCACACACTGCACCCCATCTCACACTGCACACACCTCACCCTGTTACTGTGCCCCACACACATACTGCACCCCTCATTTACACACACACTACACTCTCTGCATACACACTGAACACAACCACAGCACTCGCACACTGTACCCCTCACCTGTACACACACTGCACACCCATCACTTCCACTTCCCATATACTGCACCCCATTACACGCACACTCTGCATCCTGCACACACCTCATTTATGCATACATTGCAGCCCCCCTTCCATCACATCGCAGGGAGAGGCAGCTCCCACATCACACACACACATAGATCTATTCTCCTCCATCACAACTGTGGAGGCAAGATCCGCTCCCTGGCCGGGTCACTCTGCCTGCAGTGCTCCCCTACCCCTACCCCAATGGTAATAGGCAGCAGGTGGGGCAAGGGGAGACCCATAGAGCCCTCCAGCAGGGGGCCCTGTCCTACAGCCAGAGATGGGGATGCAGGTATTGGCCAGGGGCTCAGAAGCAGGGCCCAAAGCAGGGTCCTTGCTGCCTTCTGGGCCTCCCCGCCCTCCTGGCCCCAGCCTCAACACCTGCCCCAGTTCCCAGCAGAGATCTCTGGCTCTGGGCACACCCCAGCCCCCAAGCCCTGCCCTGCAGGGTGCACTTAGTGCCCCCAGCTCATTGAGTGGGGAACCTCCCACCCCAAGTGGACTCAGAGACAGCTTCTCCATGCACGCCTGTGCTCCAGGAAACACCCTGCTGAGCTCTGGCCTATTCACACTGACCCCAGGCCCAACTCCACTGCACACATGGCAACACCCACACACATCTCCACTGCAACACCCTCACACTGCTGCCTCACAATGGCCTCCAGTGCTACACAAAGCAACCCCATTGCACATCTCCACTGTAACACCCTCACACTGCCTCACAATGGCCTCCAGTGCTACACAAAGCAACCCCATTGCACATCTCCACTGCAACACCCTCACACTGCCTCACAATGGCCTCCAGTGCTACACAAAGCAACCCCATTGCACATCTCCACTGCAACACCCTCACACTGCCTCACAATGGCCTCCAGTGCTACACAAAGCAACCCCATTGCACATCTCCACTGCAACACCCTCACACTGCCTCACAATGGCCTCCAGTGCTACACAAAGCAACCCCATTGCACATCTCCACTGCAACACCCTCACATTGCCTCACAATGGCCTCCAGTGCAACACAAAGCAACCCCTGCACACACCTCCACTGCAACTCCCTCACAGTGCCTCGTAATCACCCTCCGCCACATACACAGGAACGCCTGCGCACGCCTCCACTGCAACCCTCTCACACTGCCCTGCAATCAGCCTCCACCTCACACAAGGCAGTCCCTGCACACACCTCCAGTGCAGCACCGCCACACTGCCTCACACTCACCCTCCACTGTGACAGGCAGCAACCCCCACTGTGACAAAGTGGGAATTTCTCATGGTAGTTTGGATGAGAATCATGTGCCTCAGTTTCCCCTACATGCTACATATTTATCCAGGTGGGGGGCAAAGGATGTTTACTATTGGCAGACATCCAGACCTAGCTGCCTGGGCCCCATGCCCATGGAGAGCCCAGAAGACAATGCCCCTGACACCTGGTTGTCTAGCAACAAGTGACTATGGCCGGCCAGTCCCCCTGCTGGAAACCAGTCAGCTGGGCCCAGATGGAGAACAAAGCGCTGAGGTGAATGGTCAGGTGACCATGTTTGCCTGGGACGTGGACCCCAGGACTGAGGAGAGGAGTTTGGTTAGTTGAGGGGCGTCTGTTGGAAGCAGGGACAAGCCTGCAGGAGGTCTCTGGGCTCTAGTCTAACCCAGCTGGATCTGGCTGCGACTTTTCCGCTCTCTCTACGAATCCAGGGTCTTCCTATGCTGTGCTCCAGACAGTTAACAAATCCTTCCTTTACCCCGCTGGTCGAGAGTCACTGCAGACTAAATTGGGGGGGCATTGCTCCCTATGGGGTACAAGTCTCACTGCAGGGTCCAATCCAGGTGGACTCACAGCAGGAAGCTCACACCATGACCCGGGGGCTGAAGGGCTGCGAGGGTCGGTCCCCGCAGGCGGTGAAGCTGAGGGGCTGACCCCAGTGACAGAGTGTGAGCTTAGGGTGGCTGACACACTGAAAGGGTCCTTGTCACAGAGTGTGGGGGAGTCAGGGCCCTGCACTGCCCACTTCCTGCGATTCACCGTGACTCTCAGCCAGCCAGCAAAACAGAAGGTTTATTAGACGACAGGAACTGAGTCCCAGGCCGGGCTTGTAGGTACAACCAGGACCCCTCAGCCAGATCTTTCTGGGGGGCAAGGATCTTAGACCCAGACTAGGGTTCCTTGCCTCTTCCCAGCCAGCCCAAAACTGAAACCAAAACCCCTCCAGCAGGCTTTCTCCCCCTCCTCCTCTCCCCCTCTCCTTTTGTCCAGTTTCCCCGGGGCAAAGGTGTTGACTCCTCCACCCCTCTTCCTGGCTCAGGTTACAGGCTCAGGTACCCTCCCTCACCTAAAGTCACCCCTGCTCTCCCATCCCCCATGCAGACAGTCCCTACTGCGTCACAGTGGGACAGACCGAGGCTGGTCCGACCCCCCAGAGACCCTGGCCAGGAAGCTCCCACTGCCTCGCGATGCCATTGTGACTCTGCCCCAAGCCCATGAACCCTGAGGAGCGAGCACAAGTGGCAGGCTTGCATGGCCCCCACTCTGATCGCAGCGTGCAGGTGAGGAAGACCAGGGACGGGGCCTGCAGACAGCGAGCATGGGAGAGGAGAGCCCAGCAAACCCTCCGGCAGGAAGGTGGATCTGTCTGGGGACTTGCGGTTAGTGACACATCGGGAAGTGTGGGGCCAGGCTGTGCCAGGCCAGGAAGCCCTGCAGGAGCTCGGGCCTCAGCTGCACTAGGAAGTGGCGCTGCTCTGACTGAGCAGTACATGCAGCATTGTTATAGTTGGGTTGGCCTCACAATAGCAGAGAGACAAGGCGGGTGTTGGGCACCTCAGCCAGAGCACTAAGTGCCCCCATAGCGGCTATGTGGGTGCCCCAGACAATCCCTGTGCTTTTGAGTGAGAAAAGAGAAAAACACAGTGTCACCCCCAGGCGAGCACTTTTCCCTCAGCGATCGCTCCACGGCTGATCTCTCAGCCCTCGTCCTCAAACCACCACGGTGGCTTTACGGCTCATCACAGCAATCTGTAACCCGCAAACCCCCATGTGTTAACAGATCCCTGCACCCAGAACAGGTCCTGACAACGCATGGTCCCTGCTTGGGTGGCACTCTCTGGCCCCTCGTCTTGAGCTGGGACACTCGCTGCCTCTCCCAGGTCTGAGAAGAGCTCGGGGTGGCTCAGCTTGTCTCTCACACCCCAGGAGTAAGAGATCTCGCTCCCCCCTCTCGAACGAGGTGTGTTACAGCAGCACAGCCCCTAGTGTGGCGGCAGCTACATGTGGACATTGGTGTTATCCTGGGTAGCTCTCCCCATAGGCAAGGGAACAAGCTGCACTGAGATAAGATGCCGTTAGACCAACGTACCTGAGTCCACAGCAGGGCTTGCTCTGCTAGGACTGTAGCACAGATCTATTCTTCCATTGAAAACTCTGCACAGGCCAGGCCTTTCGCTGCTCCAGCCCCTGCGTTGCCGGGCAGTGACCCCAAGGCAGAGACACTCCCTCAGACAGATAGGAGGCCACAGTGAAGGGCTCTGCAGCACCCTCCCCCGGGACGAGGGACCAGCCAAACAGGAGCCCGAGGGACACAGAGGGAGAAGCTAGAACAGAGGCATGTTACAGAAATGCAGCCAGAACAGCCCCACCGGGCACCTACGCACCAGCCAGCGCCCTGCTGCCCACGGGCTCCCCAGCAAGCCCTGCCTGCAGCACAGGTCTGAGCTGCCGAGCCAGCACTGAGCAGTTAGCAGGGCCGTGACTCAGGGCTGTGATCAGCCACCCCTCGGCCATCAGCAGGAACAAGGGCACCCAGAGACACAGCCCCAGCCACAATGCACAGCCTGGACCTCCGCCGAGGAAATGGGGCAGAACTGGAGCTGGGGACACTCTCCTCGCGAGCAGCCCCGCCCAGCCACCCGAAGCGCCAGATGTGGCACACCCAGAGCCCTTGTGCCAATGAAGCTATTAGCACTGGAACCGTGCGCTGCCCCCGTCCCAGAGAACAGGGAGCACCATCTCCTGCCTGGCCACAGTGCGCTCTGGCTGCTCCAGCCCCAGCCATAAGAGACACAGGGGGCAGGCCCGGGGCTTTCAAATACCTGCACCCATTCCTGGCTGCCATGTCCATCCCCCAACCCTGCATCCCCGTGCACCCTCCTCTGGCTGCAGAGTCTAGGCGGCCCATTGCCACAGGCTGCACCAATCCCCAGACCCACCGTCCCCCTGCCCACACCAGCCACACCACAGCTCCAGCTGGCTGGGTCATTCACCCCTCACACAAAGGGGGAATCGTGCCAGCTGGGGAACCTGGCATGGGGGGAGGGGCCCTGGCTGCATGGGGAACCCTGGGGGGGGGGCCTGGCCGCATGGGGACCCCGGCATGGGGAGGGGAGGGACCTGGCCCTATGGGAGGACTGGCTGCATGGAGAGCCCCGTGGGGTGGAGGGGTCCTGGCCACCCGCATTCTCGTAGGCACCACCGGTTGTGTGGGGAGAGTGCCCCCTGCTGACCCCCACCGGCTGTGTGGGGAGAGTGCCCCCTGCTGACCCCCACCGGCTGTGTGGGGAGAACGCCCCCTGCTGACCCCCACCGGCAGTGTGGGGAGAACGCCCCCTGCTGAGTCCCACCCAGCTCCCTGCAGCACAGACCCTGTAGCACTGCATTGGGGCAGCACTGACAGAGGGAGGAGAGCACCCCCTGCAGTCTCATCTTGGGATCTGCAGTTATACTGCATTTAGCAGCAGCTCAACTCCTGGCTGCTCCTTGGAGGTTTCGGCTCCTGACCCTGCCTGACCCTCCGCAGCCATAGCTCAGTGATTATCAGTGTCTGTGTGGCCGAGGGGTGCTGGGAAGACACGCACCAGCCCCCTGGTCAGCGAGGAGCCCCACGCTGGGCTAACGCAGCGCTGGCATGTCCATGAGCCTGGGGCATGGGGGTGCTTGGACCCTCCATGCCTTGGAGTATCTGCAGCCCGGGAAGGTCGGAGCAGGAGGTGAGGACCTGGGAAACACGCGCCCCTACTTGAGGGGTGCGGGACCCTGCCCTGGGTGCCAGGGCACCCTCTCCAGCCCCATCCTGGGGGTCCCAGCTCCCACACTCCACAGCATCCCACTGGGGCTCCTACCTCTCTGTGGGCTGCCATACGTGTGCTGGCCGTCCTGGGCTCCTTGTGCAGCGGCCCCCGTGCTCCCTGGGGCTGCTCCCGCCGGCTGGGAACAGAGTTCTGCTTCGCACCCTTCTTCCTTCTCTTCTGCAGGCGACAGACCAGGAACAAGGCAGAGGGACCTTGTCAGTGCCAGCTGGGAGTGCCCCTGGGGCACCTCGGCCAGGCCCTAGCCCAGCCCAGCCCGCTCTCCTGCCATGACGCCAGGCCGGCAGGCTCCCCCCGCGCACGGCACCAGCATGTTCTCTGCAGAGCCCCCTGCTGGGAAAGGCTGGGGCTAGGGTAGCCGGGAGCACCCCCCAGCCAGCTCCTGCCCCGCTCCCCACAGTGCCCCCTGCTGGGACAGGCCGGGGCTGGAGTCGCTGGGAGCTTCCCCCCCTAGCCAGTGCCCTGCCCTGCTCCCCACAGCGCCCTCTGCTAGGACAGGCCAGGGCTGGGGTAGCCAGGAGCCGCCCCCCCAGCCAGCTCCTGCCCCGCTCCCCACAGTGCCTCCTGCTGGGACAGGCTGGGGCTGGAGTCGCTGGGAGCTCCCCCCAGCCAGCTCCTGCCCCACTCCCCACGATGCCCCCTGCTGGGACAGGCTGGGGCTGGAGTCGTTGGGAGCTCCCCCACAAGCCAGCTTCTGCCCTGCTCCCCACAGCGCCCGCTGCTGGGAGAGGCCGGGGCTGGAAAGCCGGGAGCTGCCCCCCAGCCAGCGCCCTGCCCCGCTGGGAGTGGGCGGCCGAGTACCGTGGCTGTGAGGGGGACTGTGCACAGCCACTCACTGTCTCCCAGTGAAGCGCTTTGTGCTGGGCCCAGCCGCTGGCTCTGCGATTAAGCGGTGATGAAGTGACTTCCCTCATTAGCAGCTCAGACAATAGGCGCCTTTCACCACTGGGCTCTGCCCCACTGGCCTGTGAATGGGCCCCTGGAGAGCCAGGACAAAAGTCCCAGTGCACGTGGCCCTGCCCTGGGATGGCGCAGACCTGCTGGGGGCAGGGCACTGGCTCTGGGGGATCTGCGGGCAGGCCTGAGACACGGTGCTTTGCAGACAGAGGAAGTGGGGCTCCCCACAGCTGCTGTCGAGGGGGCCGGGGACAGCAGCTGAGCTGAGATGGGGACAAGGGATGCCACAGGGAGCGAGGAGAGAGCGAGTGAGTGTGGCAGTGACCATGCGGCCAGATGGGGATGGGAGAGACGGGGACAGCGTGTCTGGGACACGAGTGGGGATGTTATCGATTGATTTACACATGGGAACCGGTCAGACGTGGAAGAACTGCTCCCCAGGACTTGGGGCGGGGGCACTGGGGAGCAGCAGCTGGACGGCCCTGGCCTGGCCGGGGTCATGGGGAGGCAGAAGCAGTGCAAAGGGACGCGACTCTTACCTCCGAGCTGGCCTGAGATCTCCCACCTCCCGACTGCTTGCCTGGAAAAGAGGCAAACATGGTCTATGGGGACAGACAGACACATGCAGGACAGACTCAATCGTTAGAGTGTTTGAGATGGTACCACTGCATGGCTCACTGCCCCACGCATGGGGCCCCACACGGCCCCACCCGCACACCACAGTACCCCATATACTGCACCGCCACATGCACTGGGCCCCACGCCCCATCAGGC
The DNA here is from genome assembly GCF_003597395.2 of Chelonoidis abingdonii. Lineage (NCBI taxonomy): Eukaryota > Metazoa > Chordata > Testudines > Testudinidae > Chelonoidis > Chelonoidis abingdonii. The sequence goes on along the minus strand of NC_133770.1, from coordinate 302,355,936 downwards.
TCCCTACATGCCCCTTCCTGGCGCTGGCTGTCCGCTCTGGACTCTGCGGCCCGTTTGACAGGCAGGGTGTCCCCAGTGCACTTACGGATACTCCCACCCCTCCTTGCCTGGGCACTGCGTGCCTCTGCTAGGGCATTGTTTGCAGCAGCACCCCACTGTGAGCACTGGGCTGACTGGGTTTGTGCCAGTGCATGCCCATGCGAGTACGCATGCCAGCATGTGCCCAGGTGGGCGTCTGTGTGTGCCAGAGCGTGCCCATGTGACTCGTCTTTGCACTCACCCACATATCGACTGGTGCCCACGTGAGTGCTTGTCACCCTATAGGCACAGGCACCGAGCGGCGCATGCCATGGCATCTCTTAGCCTTGCCCCAATGGGATCCAGACTCACCCCTCCTCAGCGACTCTGGAGTCACACAGCACCCTGGGCTCAGAGCGCGGCCCCATCTCCCGTACTGGTCCGGGCTCTGCCTGGCCTGCTAGCCTGACGCTGTGCCTGGCTGCCCTGGCCTGCCACATTACTCTGGGTGTTGGAACGGCAGAGCCGCAGGGTGCGCTGGGAGCTGCTGGAAGGAAGCCGGGGCCTCCTGTGCACACAGATAAACAGCCACAGACACTAATGCCTGGGAGCAGACACCCCACCCCCGTCAGGCCTGGCTGCATTCTGAGAGGGGGCAGCAGTTCCAGAGCCGCCCCACAGCGCACCCAGCCAGGGAGGAGCACCCGCCTCATGGCCTGTGGCTGTGGGTAGCAGCAGGGGCAGGCAGGGAGCCGAGCGGTCTGCTTACTTCTCCAGCCCCGAGCAAATGGGGAACAATGCCTGAGCTAACAGGGCACGCTGCCACCCAGGCTTCCCTCGCCCTACGCCCAGCACCATACACACCCGTCCCGCAGCAAGCGTGTGCCAGAGGAAGGAGATCTGCTTGGAACTCCTGCTTTCCCCAGCTGGGATCGGTGAGCAGACAGGCAGCTCTGGGCAAGTCAGACACAGCCCTGAGCGTCCTCCCAGCGCCCCGCCCGCTCCCCGGCAGCTCTGCCTGCAGCAGTGCCCATGGCGTGGGACGTCCGCTCGGCACATCACAGCAAGGGCACTGCAGTGGGAGGTTGGCTTGTTCTGTGGTGCCAGTGCCCAGGTGTGATGTCAGCTGGGCAAGTCGCAGCGCACAACCATGGCACTTGTGCTGTGCAAAAGACTGGCTCAGTGCATGGCCAGGGGCCATGCGGGAGGTGGGGGGAACTCTCCTCGGAGTTGGCGCTGGCCCAGTGCCCAAGCATGGTGCTGGAGCTGGCTGCATTGAAAGCTGCCATTCTGGCTGGTGGATGAGAGAACATGAGCACCTGTCCTCAGGTAGGGGTGTGTGCAAAGGGGTCTGCGTCTGCCCCAGAGCCCACTGCTGTGTGGATACTAAGGCAGCGATGAGACAGAGGGGGGATAGGACGGAGCAGACTTGTCCCTTTTACTAGGGGGTGGGGCGTTCTGATCACCCCAGGCGCTGTGCTAAGGGGTCATAAACTTGGCACCGAGAGAGCCCAGGCCAGGTTCCCCGGGATCTGCTTGGAGCTGCAGAGGGTGGGGCAGGGCTCTGCAGCCAGGCTAGAAAAGCAAAGATAACCCAGAACAGCTCCTCGCCCTGCCCCACTCCCGCCTCCCCCCAACAAGGGAAACCCTTGCACCACTGCCAGGCTTCCTGCCACTCCCCAGGCAATATTTTATGCAAATCAGTAAACTGACTGCTCCAGCCCAGCTTCAATCCCCGCATACTGTGGTGGAACAAGAGCAGAAAAACGTCCTGTCTGTCTTGAGTCTAAAATTACCAGTGCTGGAGAATCCAGCCCGGCCCTTGGGACATTGTCCCGTGGTTGTTACCCATCCGGTTAGATCTATGCCCCTTTCCTGCCTGCCCTGGTCTAGCTTCTACTTCCAGCCAGTGGAGCCTGTTACATCTTCCTCTGTTAGCCCGAGGAGCCCCTTAGCAAGTCTCTGTTCCCCAGGCAGGTACCTACAGCCTGGGATCCCGACGGGGCTGGCTTTAGGCCTATTTCACCAATTCCCCCGAATCGAGCCCCGTGCCTAAGAGGGCCCCGCATCCAGTGAGAATCTCTTCCCTGGCTAGAGGCGCCTTTTTAATTTTTACTCACCTGGCGGCACTCCGGGTCTTCAGGGGCACTTCGGCGGCGGGTCCTTCAGTGCAGCCTAAGACCTGGAGCGAGTGGAGGACCCACTGCCAAAGAGCCGCTGAAGACTCGGAGCACCGCCCGATGAGTACAAGCCCCAAGTGTTTTTTTATGTGTGTGGGTTTTTTTAGTCATCCCTGCCAAGGTCCCATCAAAACTGTTCGAACTGGGCCCCGCACTTCCTAAAGCCGGCCCTGCCGACGCCCCTTGACCTGCTTCTTGTTAAACTGAGCAGATGGTGCTCCCTGAGGCTATCACTGTATGGCAGGTTTCTAACCCTGGAATCATTCTCGTGGCTCTTCTCTGACCCTTCCCCAATTTATCAACGTCCTTCCTGAATCATAGACACCAGAACTGGACCCAGGATCCCAGCAGCGCTCGCCCCAGGGCCACATACAGCAGTACAATAACCTCTCTGCTCCGCCTCCAGACTCCCCTGTCCCCTTAGCCTTTTGGCCACAGAATCACACTGGGAGCTCATGTTCCACTGATTGTCTACCCTGACCCCCAGACCTTTGCCGGAGTCCCTGTTCAAACACATCTTGTTTGCTTGAGCCCAGCTTATCAAGAGACCCAGAGTGAGCGCAGTGACTCTTCCTCCCCATTAGGTACTGCTCCCCCAACCTTCGTGTTAGCTGCAGACTTTAGCACAGCTGATCTGATGATTTCTTCAAGGTCATTGATAAAGCTGTTAAATAGTGTAGGGCCAAGAACTGATCCCACTGGTTCCCCACAGTGCCAAACAGGGATTCCACCCTGTCATGGAGTGTGGGGGAGTCTGGGCCCTGCAACTCCCACTTCCTGCAATTCACCCTGACTCTCAGCCAGCCAGTAAAACAGAAGGTTTATTAGATGACAGGAGCACAGTCCCAAGCAGGACTTGTAGGTACAACCAGGACCCTTCAGTCAGGTCCCTTTGGGGGGGTCAGGATCTTAGACCCCAGACTTGGGGTTCCCTGCCTCTTCCCAGCCAGCCCAAACCGAAAACTAAAAAAAAACCTCTCCCACAGGCTCTCTTCCTTTGTCCAGCTTCCCGGGCAAAGGTGTTGACTCCCCGACCCCGCCCCGGCTCAGGTTACAGGCTCAGGTACCGTCCATCACCTTAAGTCACCCCCTGCTTTCCCATCCCCCATGTAGACATCCCCAGTAAAACTAGACAACATTCCCAGGTCAGACCACCCCACTCCCTACTGAGTCAGACACCCCCAGAGTAACAGGCGGTCCTCCTCTCAAACCTGCCCTTCAACTGTGTCTCTCGTGTCCCATCCACCCCAGTCCTTGCCACACTCACTTCTTACAGCCTATCTGAAGCCAGCTGTGAGCTGTGTGCGCCTGTGGTGCCTGGCATGGCAAGGTCCGATCCTGATGGGGTCTTGGGCGCTGCCACAGCACAAACATTGACAAGTGTCTGCCATGACAGCTACTGATATTTTCAGAGCTGGGGGAGCAGGGGCTGACAAGGACCGAGGTGATGGGCCAAGGATGGTCTCAGGGTGACAAGGGCCTGGTTCAGGGTGACAGGGTTGGGCTGGGTGTGTGAGGGCTGGGGGTGATGAGGGCCGAGGTTGATGAGGGCTGGGCTGGGCTGGGGTGATAAGGGCTGGAGTCCAGGTGCCAGGTCAGGTCGGTGGTGACAAGAGTTGGAATGACAGGGCTCGGCTGGGGTCGGGGTGATGAGGGCTGGGGGCAACGAGGGTTGGAATGACAGGGCTGGGCTGGGAGTGATGAGGGCTGGGCCAGGGTCAGGGTAACAGGGCCAGGTCAGGAGTGACAAGGTTTAGGGTGACAGGGTTGGGGGCTGACAAGGGCTTGGCCAGAATCAAGGTTACAGGGCCAGGCCAGGCTGGGCTAGGGTGACTGATGAGGGCCAGGCCGGAGTCAGGGTGACAGGGCCAAGTCAGGGATGACGAGGGCCTGGTTGGGCTGGGGGTGCCTGATGAGGGACGGAACTGGCTGGGGGTGACTGACGAGGGATGGGCTGGAGTCAGGGTGACGAGGGCCGAGTCGGAGTGATGAGGGCCGGATCGGGGGTGATGAGGGCCAGATCGGGGGTGACAGGGCTGGGTCAGGGGTGACAGGGCCGGGTCAGGCTAGGCTGGGGGCGACTGATGAGGGCTGGGCCGAAGTCAGGGTCAAAGGGCCGAGTTGGGGTGACAAGGGCCGGGTCGGGGGTGAGGAAGACCGGTCTGAGCCGGTCTGGGGGTGACTGATGAGGGGTGGGCCAGAGTCAGGGTGACGAGGTCCGGGCTGGAGTGATGAGGGCCGGGTCAGGGTGACGAGGGCTGGGTCGGGGGTGATGAGGATTGGGCCAGGCTGGTCTAGGGGTGACTGATGAGGGCCGGGTCGGATTCAGGGTGACAGGGTCAAGTCGGGTGACGAGGGCCTGGTTGGGCTGGGGGTGCCTGATGAGGGCTGAGCTGAAGTCAGGGTGATGAGGGCCAGGTCAGGGGTGACAGGGCTGGGTCAGGCTGGGCTGGGGGCGACTGATGAGGGCTAGGCCAGAGTCAGGGTGACAGGGCTGAGTTGGGGTGATGAGGGCCTGGTCGGGGGTGAGGAAGGCCGGCCGGGCTGAGCCGGGCTGGAGGTGACTGACGAGGGGTGGGCTGGAGTGATGAGGGCTGGGTTGGGGGTGATGAGGGCCAAGTTGGGGTGACGAGGGCTGGGTCGGGGGTGATGAGGATTGGGCCAGGCTGGTCTGGGGGTGACTGATGAGGGCCGGGCCGGAGTCAGAGTGACAGGGCCAAGTCAGGGGTTACGAGGGCCTGGTTGGGCTGGGGGTGACTGATGAGGGCCGGGCTGAAGTCAGGGTGATGAGGGCCAGCTTGGGGGTGACAGGGCCAGTTCGGGGGTGATGAGGACTGGGCCAGGCTGGTCTGGGGGTCACTGATGAGGGCTAGTGTGGAGTCAGGGTGAAAGGGCCGAGTTGGGGTGACGAGGGCTGGGTCGGGGGTGAGGAAGGCCGGGCAGGGATGGGCTGGGGGTGACTGATGAGGGCCAGGCCGGAGTCAGGGTGACAGGACCGAGTTAGGGTGACAAGGGCCAGGTCAGGGGTGATGAGGACTGGGCCGGGCTGGGCTGGGGTGGGGGTGACTGATGAGGGCCGGTCTGGGATGGGGGGTGACTGATGTGACAGGGCCGAGTTAGGGTAACAAGGGCCAGGTCAGGGGTGATGAGGACTGGGCCGGGCTGGGCTGGGGTGGGGGTGACTGATGAGGGCCGGGCTGGGATGGGGGGTGACTGATGAAGGCCGGGCTGGAGTCAAGGTGACAGGGCCGAGTTGGGGGTGACAGAGCCGGGTCAGGCTGGGCTGGGGGCAACTGATGAGGGCTGGGCCGGAGTCAGGGTCAAAGGGCCGAGTTGGGGTGACAAGGGCCGGGTCGGGGGTGAGGAAGGCTGTTCTGAGCCGGTCTGGGGGTGACTGACGAGGGCTGGGCCGGAGTCAGGGTGATGAAGGCCGGGTCGGGGGTGACAAGGGCCGAGTTGGGTGTGACCGGGGCCAGTTCGGGGGTGACGAGAACTGGGCCGGACAGGGCTGGGGGACAACTGATGAGCACCGGGCCAGAGTCAGGATAACAGGGCTGAGTCGAGGGTGACAGGGCCGGGGTCAGGCTGGGCTGGGGGCAACTGACGAGGGCTGGGCCAGAGTCAGGGTCAAAGGGCCGAGTTGGGGTGACAAGGGCCGGGTCGGGGGTGAGGAAGGCTGGTCTGAGCCGGTCTGGGGGTGACTGACGAGGGCCGGGCCGGAATCAGGGTGATGAAGGCCGGGTCGGGGGTGACAAGGGCCGAGTTGGGTGTGACCGGGCCAGTTCGGGGGTGACGAGAACTGGGCCGGACAGGGCTGGGGGACAACTGATGAGGGCCGGGCCAGAGTCAGGGTAACAGGGCTGAGTCGAGGATGACGGCCGGGTCAGGCTGGGCTGGGGGCGACTGACGAGGGCTGTGCCAGAGTCAGGGTGATGAGGGTCGGGTCGGGGGTGATGAGGACTGGGCTGGGCTGGGCTGGGGATGACTGATGAGGGCCGGGCCAGAGTCAGGGTGAAAGGGCGGTTGGGATGATGAGGGCCTGGTCGGGGGGGTGAGGAAGGCCCGCCGGGCCAGGCTGGGCTGGGGGTGACTGATGAGGGCGGGGCCGGGGGTGACAAGGGCCGGGTATGACGTGGCCAGTTTGGGGGTGATGAGGATTGGGCCAGGCTGATCTGGGGGTGACTGATGAGGGTCGGGCCGGAGTCAAGGTGACAGGGCTGAGTTGGGGGTGACAGGGCCGGGTCAGGCTCGGCTGGGGGCGACTGACGAGGGCCGGCCTGCGGGAAGGCTGCTGGGTCCAGCGACGTCCATGGTCTGGGTAATGTGCACCCAGCCTCATGCCAACGGGCCCCTCTCAGGGCCTGATTCTGACACCGCGGCGCTCAGGGTAGATCTCCCCTTGCCGCCTGTCTGGGTGGCTCCCAGTGTTGCTAGGGACAGTCTGTAATGGTGGGCGGGTGGGAGGGTTTCCTGGGGTCAGGCCTCCCCATGGGCTGTGCTGGCGACACGGGGATGACCAGACCAGGACCAGACGCCGGCCGGGTGCAGGACAGGGGGGCCCCAGTGCACCTACCTGCCAGCGACTGGGCCCCAGGGTGCACAGGCTGCCGGCTCCACAGAGAGCACACCAGGAACAGGACCCAGATGCAGATGGAGCCCAGCCCCAGTGCCGTGACCCAGACCACATGCAGCCACGCGGGGTCCCTCAGCACCCACGGGCCCAGGGGGGACATGCTAAGGCGCTGCCTGGCCGGCTGCGTGGCGCTGTGTTTGTGCAGAGCCCGGCCCTGTTAACCCTGCTATCCCCGCCTGCTGCGGAGGGCCAGATGTGCTCCAGATGTGCTCCAGCCCCTCCCCGTGACTCACTGTGGTGTGAGGCACAGCTCCAAGCCTCCCCCCCCCCGCCCCTCCGCAGGCCGGGTAACCCTTGGTGGGGAGGGGCCCAGCTGGGGGGCCATGGGGGTGCAGGCCAGCAGGGTATGGTTACAGACAGCTGTCGGCGCAGCCCCCGGGCCTCACACTCCTCTCCTCCCAGCTTCCTTCATTTGCCCCCCACCGCTCCAGCCCTCCAGCGTTCCCCGCCCACCTTTCCCAGCCTGGCAGGAGCTCCATATGCCCCCAGTATAGCCCTGCTCCCTGCCTCATTATTCCAGGCAGGGGGCGCTGTGGGGAGTGGGGCAGAAGGGCTGACTGAGGGGCAGCTCCCAGCTACTCCAGCCTCTCCCAGCAGGGGGCTCTATAGGAAGCAGGGCAGGGCACTGGCTGCGGGGGGAGCTCCGGGCTACTCCAGCCCTATGTCTCCCTGCAGGGAGCACTGGGGGAGGGGGCTCTGAGCTACTCCAGCCCCATCTATCCCAGCATGGAGTGCTGGGGGGGGCTCTGGGCTACTCCAGCCCCACTCTCCCAGCAGGGGGCACTGGGGGAGGGGGCTCTGAGCTACTCCTGAGCTACTTCCAGCCACCATCATCCCGAAGCAGGCGGGCTCTGGGGGGGGCTGTGGGCTACTCCAACCCCACATCTCCCTGCACGGAGCACTGGGAGGGTGACTCTGAGCTACCCAGCCCCACGTTTCCCGCAGGGAGCACTGGCGGGAGGGAGCTCTGAGCTACTCCAGCCCCATCCTTATTTCCTTCCTCAGCATGCGGGGCGCTGGGGGTGGGGGCTGTGGGCTACTCCCGTCCCCACTCTCCCAGCAGGAGGCCGGGGGGGTTGCGTTGGCTATTAGCTACTCCAGCCCCACTCTCTGTTGTACCAGACAAAAACTACACAGGATTCTTTTTCAGGGGGGCAAGACAAAGATGCCACATTTATTATGCCATAACATCTGATTATGACCATACTAATATCTTCAGTCTTTTATACACACACATTTACCCGTACCACCCACCCCTCCCCCCCCCCCCCCGATGTTCTGCAGCTGCTGCATAGTTACCAGTCCTGGACATAGCTTGAGTTCGTGGCTTGATTTTGGAACTTGGGTTTATAGCTTGTGGCGGGTAACTGGCCAGGAAAGCCAGGCACAAGGACAAGCTGGCTCTCTGTTGTGGCTCTCTGTTGGGCCTGCACCGATGCCCTTCCATGTTGGCAGCAGAATGTTACCCTCCAAAGTCTCCCATCTCACCCATCCTTTTTGTAGGCTTTAGTGTGAATCCAAAGTCAATAGGTCTTGCTGTGTCACCCTGTGTCTGGGTCTGGTGACTGATCACCAGTCAATTGCAGGCATGTCTTTCAGCCTCGGACCTGGCTTTGATCTTTCTATTGCACCTTTTCTTTTTAGGTGGACTCTTCTTACTTTGTTAGGGCTCTTGTCTTCATCTTCAGCCAGTGGAGTTTGATGAAGGTTGGAGGAAGCTTTTACAAAATGGAGTGAGCGTTTTAAAATGGGGGTTGAATTACAGTATGGCAAACAGTGAACAGAAGTTACAATGTAGACAAGTGTAGTGGATGGTGAACAGAAGTTACGTTAATAAAGAGAACAATTTAAAACAATTTCATTTATCAATTCTACACTCTCCCAGCAGGGGGTACTTGGGAAAGGGCTCTGGGCTACTCCAGCCCCACTCTCCCAGCAGGGGGCACGGGGGGGGGGTGCAGGAGGGCTGGCCACGGAGGGGAGCTCCCAGCTGTTCCTGCTCCTCCCCAGAGCATCGCCTTCCTGAGGACCTTGCTCTATTCCTTACGGAATGCCCTTCCCTGCTGAGCGTCCCCCATGGGGCCCCGAGCCCTAGTTCCTCCATGGCCAGACCCCACAGCCAACAGGGCTGCTGTTCCTACCCACCTGCTCTCTGGCTGGGGGCAAATGGGTGCCACCGTGGCTAGACCCTGTCCCACAGCTGTCTGTCCGGAGGGCGCCGGGGGGGCCCAGTGCACCCAGCAGCAGCGGACAGGGACTGTGGCAGCCCCTGGGAGAGCAAGGTAGTTTTGTGTTCCCTCTTGAGGCTGTGCTAGCTGCTGGGGATGGAGCTGCTGGCCGGGTAGAGGGCCCCTGGGATCCAGCACCCAGGCCCCACAGCTCCCTACATGGGAGAGCCCCACCCACTGTGAATAGAGCTGGTGCCAGTCCCCGCCTGGAGCCAGCAGCATTGCTCACGGGTACCGGGGCATGCCAATGATACAAGGGCTACAGTGGCACCGCCACAGCACCCTGGTGTAGACATGTACTGCCGCAAGGGAAGGGTCTTTCCTGTCACTGTAGTGAATCCCACTCTCTCCCACCCTGCATGTCCACGGTCGGGGAGGGGGACCGAGCCGCAGTGCTCAGAGTGCAACATTGTTCACAGCCCAGAGCAATATTTGCTTGTTGCCTTAATGATTCCCTGTTCTGTTCGTTCCCTCTGGGGCACCTGGCACTGGCCACTGTGGGCAGGGCAGGCGCTTCCATTTAGGCCACCTAGGCGGTCGCCTAGGGCACCAGGATTTGGGAGGGTGGCATTTTGCTGCCCACGGCGGCAATTCGGCGGCATGGGGTCCTTCCTCACTCCATGTCTTCAGCAGCAATTTGGCAGCGGGGGGGTCCTTTCGCGCTCCGGGTCTTCAGCGGCAATTCTGTGGCGGGTCCTTCACTTGCTCCGGGACCTGCCGCTGAAGTGCCCCAAAGACCGGGAGGGTGGAAGGACTCCCCTGCCGCCGAATTGCCGCCGACTGGGAGCGCGGAAGGATCCCTGCCTAGGGCGCCAAAATCCCTGGAGCCGCTGCTGACTGTGGACAGACAGGATACTGAGCTAGATGGACCTTTGCTCTGACCCAGTCTGGCCATTCTGATGTTTCTATGATGTAGCTGGTGTCATAAATAGATAGCTAAGGGTTAATGTTTCTTTTACCTGTAAAGGGTTAACAAGGGGAACCAAACACCTGACCAGAGGACCAATCAGGAAACCGGATTTTTCAAAGTGAGGGAGGGAACTTCTGGGTG